>NC_141702.1:109190740-109397807 GCF_971803275.1 Cyanistes caeruleus
ACCGACTCCATTCCGGCCTCCGGGAAAAATCCGGTCCGGGTTTTCCAGGTTGCCGACTCCATTCCAAACTCCGGGAAAAATCCGGTCCGGGTTTTCCAGGTTGCCGACTCCATTCCGGACTCCGGGAAAAATCCGGTCCGGGTTTTCCAAATTACTGACTCCATTCCGGACTCCGGGAAAAATCCGGTCCGGGTTTTCCAGGTTGCTGACTCCATTCCGGACTCCGGGTAAAAATCCGGTCCGGGTTTTCCAGGTTGCCGACTCCATTCCGGACTGCGGGAAAAATCCGGTCCGGGTTTTCCAGGTTGCCGACTCCATTCCGGCCTCCGGGAAAAATCCGGTCCGGGTTTTCCAAATTACCGACTCCATTCCGGACTCCGGGAAAAATCCGGTCCGGGTTTTCCAAATTACCGACTCCATTCCGGACTCCGGGAAAAATCCGGTCCGGGTTTTCCAAATTACCGACTCCATTCCGGACTCCGAAAAAAATCCGGTCCGGGTTTTCCAGGTTGCCGACTCCATTCCGGCCTCCGGGAAAAATACGGTCCGGGTTTTCCAGGTTGCCGACTCCATTCCGGACTCCGGGAAAAATCCGGTCCGGGTTTTCCGGGTTGCCGACTCCATTCCGGCCTTCGGGAAAAATCCGGTCCGGGTTTTCCAGGTTGCCGACTCCATTCCGGCCTCCGGGAAAAATCCGGTCCGGGTTTTGCAGGTTGCCGACTCCATTCCGGACTCCGGAAAAATCCGGTCCGGGTTTTCCAAATTACCGACTCCATTCCGGCCTCCGGGAAAAATCCAATCCGGGTTTTCCAGGTTGCCGACTCCATTCCGGACTGCGGGAAAAATCCGGTCCGGGTATTCCAAATTACCGACTCCATTCCAGACTCCGGAAAAATCCAATCCGGGTTTTCCAAATTACCGACTCCATTCCGGACTCCGGGAAAAATCCGGTCCGGGTTTTCCAGGTTGCCGACTCCATTCCGGCCTCCGGGAAAAATCCGGTCCGGGTTTTCCGGGTTGCCGACTCCATTCCGGACTCCGGGTAAAAATCCGGTCCTGGTTTTCCAAATTACCGACTCCATTCCGGCCTCCGGGAAAAATCCGGTCCGGGTTTTCCAGGTCGCCGACTCCATTCCGGACTCCGGGAAAAATCCGGTCCGGGTTTTCCAGGTTGCCGACTCCATTCCGGACTCCGGGAAAAATCCGGTCCGGGTTTTCCAGGTTGCCGACTCCATTCCGGACTCCGGGAAAAATCCGGTCCGGGTTTTCCAAATTACCGACTCCATTCCGGACTCCGGGAAAAATCCGGTCCGGGTTTTCCGGGTTGCCGACTCCATTCCGGACTGCGGGAAAAATCCAATCCGGGTTTTCCAGGTTGCCGACTCCATTCCGGACTGCGGGAAAAATCCGGTCCGGGTATTCCAAATTACCGACTCCATTCCAGACTCCGGAAAAATCCGGTCCGGGTTTTCCAGGTTGCCGACTCCATTCCGGACTCCGGGAAAAATCCGGTCCGGGTTTTCCAGGTTGCCGACTCCATTCCGGACTCCCGGAAAAATCCGGTCCGGGTTTTCCAGGTTGCTGACTCCATTCCAAACTCCGGGAAAAATCCGGTCCGGGTTTTCCAAAGTGCCGACTCCATTCCGGACTGCGGGAAAAATCCGGTCCGGGTTTTCCAAATTACCGACTCCATTCCGGCCTCCGGGAAACATCCGGTCCGGGTTTTCCAAATTACCGACTCCATTCCGGACTCCGGGAAAAATCCGGTCCGGGTTTTCCAAATTACCGACTCCATTCCGGCCTCCGGGAAAAATCCGGTCCGGGTTTTCCAGGTTGCCGACTCCATTCCGGACTCCGGGAAAAATCCGGTCCGGGTTTTCCAAATTACCGACTCCATTCCGGACTCCGGGAAAAATCCGGTCCGGGTTTTCCAGGTTGCCGACTCCATTCCAAATTCCGGGAAAAATCCCGTCCGGGTTTTCCAGGTTGCCGACTCCATTCCGGACTCCGGGAAAAATCCGGTCCGGGTTTTCCAGGTTGCCGACTCCATTCCGGCCTCCGGGAAAAATCCGGTCCGGGTTTTCCAAATTGCCGACTCCATTCCGGCCTCCGGCAAAAATGCGGTCCGGGTTTTCCAGGTTGCCGACTCCATTCCGGACTCCGGGAAAAATCCATTCCGGGTTTTCCAGGTTGCCGACTCCATTCCGGACTCCGGGAAAAATCCGGTCCGGGTTTTCCAAATTACCGACTCCATTCCGGACTGCGGGAAAAATCCGGTCCGGGTTTTCCAAATTACCGACTCCATTCCGGACTGCGGGAAAAATCCGGTCCGGGTTTTCCGGGTTGCCGACTCCATTCCAAACTCCGGGAAAAATCCGGTCTGGGTTTTCCGGGTTGCCGACTCCATTCCGGACTGCGGGAAAAATCCGGTCCGGGTTTTCCAAATTACCGACTCCATTCCGGACTCCGGGAAAAATCCGGTCCGGGTTTTCCAAAGTGCCGACTCCATTCCGGACTCCGGGAAAAATTCGGTCCGGGTTTTCCAGGTTGCCGACTCCATTCCGGACTCCGGGAAAAATCCGGTCCGGGTTTTCCAGGTTGCCGACTCCATTCCGGCCTCCGGGAAAAATCCGGTCCGGGTTTTCCAAATTACCGACTCCATTCCGGCCTCCGGGAAAAATCCTGTCCGGGTTTTCTAAATTACCGACTCCATTCCGGACTCTGGAAAAGTCCGGTCCGGGTTTTGCAGGTTGCCGACTCCATTCCGGACTGCGGGAAAAATCCGGTCCGGGTTTTCCAGGTTGCCGACTCCATTCCGGACTCCGGGAAAAATCCGGTCCGGGTTTTCCAGGTTGCCGACTCCATTCCGGACTCCGGGAAAAATCCGGTCCGGGTTTTCCAAATTACCGACTCCATTCCGGACTCCGAAAAAAATCCGGTCCGGGTTTTCCAGGTTGCCGACTCCATTCCGGCCTCCGGGAAAAATCCGGTCCGGGTTTTCCAAATTACCGACTCCATTCCGGACTCCGGGAAAAATCCAGTCCTGGTTTTCCAAATTACCGACTCCATTCCGTCCTCCGGGAAAAATCCGGTCCGGGTTTTCCAGGTTGCCGACTCCATTCCAAATTCCGGGAAAAATCCCGTCCGGGTTTTCCAGGTTGCCGACTCCATTCCGGACTCCGGGAAAAATCCGGTCCGGGTTTTCCAAATTACCGACTCCATTCCGGCCTCCGGGAAAAATCCGGTCCGGGTTTTCCAAATTGCCGACTCCATTCCGGACTCTGGGAAAAATCCGGTCCGGGTTTTCCAGGTTGCCGACTCCATTCCGGCCTCCGGGAAAAATCCGGTCCGGGTTTTCCAAATTACCGACTCCATTCCGGACTGCGGGAAAAATCCGGTTCGTGTTTTCCAGTTTGCCGACTCCATTCCGGCCTCAGGGAAAAATCCGGTCCGGGTTTTCCGGGTTGCCGACTCCATTCCGGACTCCGGGAAAAATCCGGTCCGGGTTTTCCAGGTTGCCGACTCCATTCCGGACTCCGGGAAAAATCCGGTCCGGGTTTTCCGGGTTGCCGACTCCATTCCGGACTCCGGGAAAAATCCGGTCCGGGTTTTCCAGGTTGCCGACTCCATTCCAAACTCCGGGAAAAATCCGGTCCGGGTTTTCCAGGTTGCCGACTCCATTCCGGACTCCGGGAAAAATCCGGTCCGGGTTTTCCAGGTTGCCGACTCCATTCCGGCCTCCGGGAAAAATCCGGTCCGGGTTTTCCAGGTTGCCGACTCCATTCCGGCCTCCGGGAAATATCCGGTCCGGGTTTTCCAGTTTGCCGACTCCATTCCGGCCTCCGGGAAAAATCCAATCCGGGTTTTCCAGGTTGCCGACTCCATTCCGGACTGCGGGAAAAATCCGGTCCGGGTATTCCAAATTACCGACTCCATTCCAGACTCCGGAAAAATCCGGTCCGGGTTTTCCAAATTACCGACTCCATTCCGGACTCCGGGTAAAAATCCGGTCCGGGTTTTCCAAATTACCGACTCCATTCCGGACTCCGGGAAAAATCCGGTCCGGGTTTTCCGGGTTGCCGACTCCATTCCGGACTCCGGGAAAAATCCAATCCGGGTTTTGCAGGTTGCCGACTCCATTCCGGACTCCCGGAAAAATCCGGTCCGGGTTTTCCAGGTTGCTGACTCCATTCCAAACTCCGGGAAAAATCCGGTCCGGGTTTTCCAAAGTGCCGACTCCATTCCGGACTGCGGGAAAAATCCGGTCCGGGTTTTCCAAATTACCGACTCCATTCCGGCCTCCGGGAAACATCCGGTCCGGGTTTTCCAAATTACCGACTCCATTCCGGACTCCCGGAAAAATCCGGTCCGGGTTTTCCAAATTACCGACTCCATTCCGGCCTCCGGGAAACATCCGGTCCGGGTTTTCTAAATTACCGACTCCATTCCGGACTCTGGAAAAGTCCGGTCCGGGTTTTCCAGGTTGCCGACTCCATTCCGGCCTCCGGGAAAAATCCGGTCCGGGTTTTCCAGGTTGCCGACTCCATTCCAAACTCCGGGAAAAATCCGGTCCGGGTTTTCCAGGTTCCCGACTCCATTCCGGACTCCGGGAAAAATCCGGTCCGGGTTTTCCAGGTTGCCGACTCCATTCCGGACTCCGGGAAAAATCCGGTCCGGCTTTTCCAAATTACCGACTCCATTCCGGCCTCCGGGAAAAATCCGGTCCGGGTTTTCCAGGTTGCCGACTCCATTCCAAACTCCGGGAAATATCCGGTCCGGGTTTTCCAGGTTGCCGACTCCATTCCGGACTCCGGGAAAAATCCGGTCCGGGTTTTCCAGGTTGCTGACTCCATTCCGGACTCCGGGTAAAAATCCGGTCCGGGTTTTCCAGGTTGCCGACTCCATTCCGGACTGCGGGAAAAATCCGGTCCGGGTTTTCCAGGTTGCCGACTCCATTCCGGCCTCCGGGAAAAATCCGGTCCGGGTTTTCCAAATTACCGACTCCATTCCGGACTCCGGGAAAAATCCGGTCCGGGTTTTCCAAATTACCAACTCCATTCCGGACTCCGGGAAAAATCCGGTCCGGGTTTTCCAAATTACCGACTCCATTCCGGCCTCCGGGAAAAATCCAATCCGGGTTTTCCAGGTTGCCGACTCCATTCCGGACTGCGGGAAAAATCCGGTCCGGGTATTCCAAATTACCGACTCCATTCCAGACTCCGGAAAAATCCGGTCCGGGTTTTCCAAATTACCGACTCCATTCCGGCCTCCGGGAAAAATCCGGTCCGGGTTTTCCGGGTTGCCGACTCCATTCCGGACTCCGGGTAAAAATCCGGTCCTGGTTTTCCAAATTACCGACTCCATTCCGGCCTCCGGGAAAAATCCGGTCCGGGTTTTCCAGGTCGCCGACTCCATTCCGGACTCCGGGAAAAATCCGGTCCGGGTTTTCCAGGTTGCCGACTCCATTCCGGACTCCGGGAAAAATCCGGTCCGGGTTTTCCAGGTTGCCGACTCCATTCCGGACTCCGGGAAAAATCCGGTCCGGGTTTTCCAAATTACCGACTCCATTCCGGACTCCGGGAAAAATCCGGTCCGGGTTTTCCGGGTTGCCGACTCCATTCCGGACTGCGGGAAAAATCCAATCCGGGTTTTCCAGGTTGCCGACTCCATTCCGGACTGCGGGAAAAATCCGGTCCGGGTATTCCAAATTACCGACTCCATTCCAGACTCCGGAAAAATCCGGTCCGGGTTTTCCAGGTTGCCGACTCCATTCCGGACTCCGGGAAAAATCCGGTCCGGGTTTTCCAGGTTGCCGACTCCATTCCGGACTCCCGGAAAAATCCGGTCCGGGTTTTCCAGGTTGCTGACTCCATTCCAAACTCCGGGAAAAATCCGGTCCGGGTTTTCCAAAGTGCCGACTCCATTCCGGACTGCGGGAAAAATCCGGTCCGGGTTTTCCAAATTACCGACTCCATTCCGGCCTCCGGGAAACATCCGGTCCGGGTTTTCCAAATTACCGACTCCATTCCGGACTGCGGGAAAAATCCGGTCCGGGTTTTCCAAATTACCGACTCCATTCCGGCCTCCGGGAAAAATCCGGTCCGGGTTTTCCAGGTTGCCGACTCCATTCCAAACTCCGGGAAAAATCCGGTCCGGGTTTTCCGGGTTGCCGACTCCATTCCGGACTCCGGGAAAAATCCGGTCCGGGTTTTCCAAATTGCCGACTCCATTCCGGACTCCGGGAAAAATCCGGTCCGGGTTTTCCAGGTTGCCGACTCCATTCCGGCCTCCGGGAAAAATCCGGTCCGGGTTTTCCAGGTTGCCGACTCCATTCCGGCCTCCGGGAAAAATCCGGTCCGGGTTTTCCAGGTTGCCGACTCCATTCCGGACTCCGGGAAAAATCCGGTCCGGGTTTTCCAAATTACCGACTCCATTCCGGACTCCGGGAAAAATCCGGTCCGGGTTTTCCAAATTACCGACTCCATTCCGGCCTCCGGGAAAAATCCGGTCCGGGTTTTCCAGGTTGCCGACTCCATTCCGGACTGCGGGAAAAATCCGGTCCGGGTTTTCCAGGTTGCCGACTCCATTCCGGACTCCGGGAAAAATTCGGTCCGGGTTTTCCAGGTTGCCGACTCCATTCCGGACTCCGGGAAAAATCCGGTCCGGGTTTTCCAGGTTGCCGACTCCATTCCGGCCTCCGGGAAAAATCCGGTCCGGGTTTTCCAAATTACCGACTCCATTCCGGACTGCGGGAAAAATCCGGTCCGGGTTTTCCAGGTTGCCGACTCCATTCCGGACTCCGGGAAAAATCCGGTCCGGGTTTTCCAGGTTGCCGACTCCATTCCGGACTGCGGGAAAAATCCGGTCTGGGTTTTCCAAATTACCGACTCCATTCCGGCCTCCGGAAAAAATCCGGTCCGGGTTTTCCAAATTACCGACTCCATTCCGGCCTCCGGGAAAAATCCGGTCCGGGTTTTCCAAATTACCGACTCCATTCCGGCCTCCGGGAAAAATCCGGTCCGGGTTTTCCAGGTTGCCGACTCCATTCCGGCCTCCGGGAAAAATCCGCTCCGGGTTTTCCAGGTTGCCGACTCCATTCCAAACTCCGGGAAAAATCCGGTCCGGGTTTTCCAGGTTACCGACTCCATTCCGGACTGCGGGAAAAATCCGGTCCGGGTTTTCCAAATTACCGACTCCATTCCGGACTGCGGGAAAAATCCGGTCCGGGTTTTCCAAATTACCGACTCCATTCCGGCCTCCGGGAAAAATCCGGTCCGGGTTTTCCAAATTACCGACTCCATTCCGGCCTCCGCGAAAAATCCGGTCCAGGTTTTCCAGGTTGCCGACTCCATTCCGGACTGCGGGAAAAATCCGGTCCGGGTTTTCCAATTTACCGACTCCATTCCGGACTCCGGGAAAAATCCGGTCCGGGTTTTCCAGGTTGCCGACTCCATTCCGGACTCCGGGAAAAATCCGGTCCGGGTTTTCCAGGTTGCCGACTCCATTCCGGACTCCGGGAAAAATCCGGTCCGGGTTTTCCAAATTACCGACTCCATTCCGGACTCCGGGAAAAATCCGGTCCGGGTTTTCCAGGTTGCCGACTCCATTCCGGACTGCGGGAAAAATCCGGTCCGGGTTTTCCAGGTAGCCGGCTCCATTCCGGACTGCGGGAAAAATCCGGTCCGGGTTTTTCAAATTACCGACTCCATTCCGGACTCCCGGAAAAATCCGGTCCGGGTTTTCCAGGTTGCCGACTCCATTCCGGCCTCCGGGAAAAATCCGGTCCGGGTTTTCCAGGTTGCCGACTCCATTCCGGACTCCGGGAAAAATCTGGTCCGGGTTTTCCAGGTTGCCGACTCCATTCCAAACTTTGGGAAAAATCCGGTCCGGGTTTTCCAAATTACCGACTCCATTCCGGACTGTGGGAAAAATCCGGTCCGGGTTTTCCAGGTTGCCGACTCCATTCCGGACTGCGGGAAAAATCCGGTCCGGGTTTTCCAGGTTGCCGACTCCATTCCGGCCTCCGGGAAAAATCCTGTTCCGGTTTTCCGGGTTGCCGACTCAATTCCGGACTGCGGGAAAAATCCGGTCCGGGTTTTCCAAATTACCGACTCCATTCCGGACTCCGGGAAAAATCCGGTCCGGGTTTTCCAGGTTGCCGACTCCATTCCGGACTGTGGGAAAAATCCGGTCCGGGTTTTCCAGGTTGCCGACTCCATTCCGGACTCCGGGAAAAATCCGGTCCGGGTTTTCCAAATTACCGACTCCATTCCGGACTGCGGGAAAAATCCGGTCGGGGTATTCCGGGTTGCCGACTCCATTCCAAACTCCGGGAAAAATCCGTTCCGGGTTTTCCGGGTTGCCGACTCCATTCCGGACTCCGGGAAAAATCCGGTCCGGGTTTTCCAGGTTGCCGACTCCATTCCGGACTCCGGGAAAAATCCGGTCCGGGTTTTCCAGGTTGCCGACTCCATTCCGGACTCCGGGAAAAATCCGGTCCGGGTTTTCCGGGTTGCCGACTCCATTCCGGACTCCGGGAAAAATCCGGTCCGGGTTTTCCAGGTTGCCGACTCCATTCCGGCCTCCGGGAAAAATCCGGTCCGGGTTTTCCAGGTTGCCGACTCCATTCCGGACTCCGGGAAAAATCCGGTCCGGGTTTTCCAGGTTACCGACTCCATTCCGGACTCCGGGAAAAATCCGGTCCGGGTTTTCCAGGTTGCCGACTCCATTCCGGACTCCGGGAAAAATCCGGTCCGGGTTTTCCAGGTTGCCGACTCCATTCCGGCCTCCGGGAAAAATCCGGTCCGGGTTTTCCAGGTTGCCGACTCCATTCCGGACTGCGGGAAAAATCCGGTCCGGGTTTTCCAGGTTGCCGACTCCATTCCGGACTCCGGGAAAAATCCGGTCCGGGTTTTCCAGGTTGCCGACTCCATTCCGGACTCCGGGAAAAATCCGGTCCGGCTTTTCCAAATTACCGACTCCATTCCGGCCTCCGGGAAAAATCCGGTCCGGGTTTTCCAGGTTGCCGACTCCATTCCAAACTCCGGGAAAAATCCGGTCCGGGTTTTCCAGGTTGCCGACTCCATTCCGGACTCCGGGAAAAATCCGGTCCGGGTTTTCCAGGTTGCTGACTCCATTCCGGACTCCGGGTAAAAATCCGGTCCGGGTTTTCCAGGTTGCCGACTCCATTCCGGACTGCGGGAAAAATCCGGTCCGGGTTTTCCAGGTTGCCGACTCCATTCCGGCCTCCGGGAAAAATCCGGTCCGGGTTTTCCAAATTACCGACTCCATTCCGGACTCCGGGAAAAATCCGGTCCGGGTTTTCCAAATTACCGACTCCATTCCGGACTCCGGGAAAAATCCGGTCCGGGTTTTCCAAATTACCGACTCCATTCCGGACTCCGAAAAAAATCCGGTCCGGGTTTTCCAGGTTGCCGACTCCATTCCAAACTCCGGGAAAAATCCGGTCCGGGTTTTCCAGGTTGCCGACTCCATTCCGGCCTCCGGGAAAAATCCGGTCCGGGTTTTGCAGGTTGCCGACTCCATTCCGGACTCCGGAAAAATCCGGTCCGGGTTTTCCAAATTACCGACTCCATTCCGGCCTCCGGGAAAAATCCAATCCGGGTTTTCCAGGTTGCCGACTCCATTCCGGACTGCGGGAAAAATCCGGTCCGGGTTTTCCAAATTACCGACTCCATTCCAGACTCCGGAAAAATCCGGTCCGGGTTTTCCAAATTACCGACTCCATTCCGGACTCCGGGAAAAATCCGGTCCGGGTTTTCCAGGTTGCCGACTCCATTCCGGCCTCCGGGAAAAATCCGGTCCGGGTTTTCCAGGTTGCCGACTCCATTCCAAACTCCGGGAAAAATCCGGTCTGGGTTTTCCAGGTTGCCGACTCCATTCCGGACTCCGGGAAAAATCCGGTCCGGGTTTTCCGGGTTGCCGACTCCATTCCAAACTCCGGGAAAAATCCGGTCTGGGTTTTCCGGGTTGCCGACTCCATTCCGGACTGCGGGAAAAATCCGGTCCGGGTTTTCCAAATTACCGACTCCATTCCGGACTCCGGGAAAAATCCGGTCCGGGTTTTCCAGGTTGCCGACTCCATTCCGGACTCCGGGAAAAATTCGGTCCGGGTTTTCCAGGTTGCCGACTCCATTCCGGACTCCGGGAAAAATCCGGTCCGGGTTTTCCAGGTTGCCGACTCCATTCCGGCCTCCGGGAAAAATCCGGTCCGGGTTTTCCAAATTACCGACTCCATTCCGGCCTCCGGGAAAAATCCTGTCCGGGTTTTCTAAATTACCGACTCCATTCCGGACTCTGGAAAAGTCCGGTCCGGGTTTTCCAGGTTGCCGACTCCATTCCGGCCTCCGGGAAAAATCCGGTCCGGGTTTTCCAGGTTGCCGACTCCATTCCGGACTGCGGGAAAAATCCGGTCCGGGTTTTCCAGGTTGCCGACTCCATTCCGGACTCCGGGAAAAATCCGGTCCGGGTTTTCCAGTTTGCCGACTCCATTCCGGACTCCGGGAAAAATCCGGTCCGGGTTTTCCAAATTACCGACTCCATTCCGGACTCCGAAAAAAATCCGGTCCGGGTTTTCCAGGTTGCCGACTCCATTCCGGCCTCCGGGAAAAATCCGGTCCGGGTTTTCCAAATTACCGACTCCATTCCGGACTCCGGGAAAAATCCAGTCCTGGTTTTCCAAATTACCGACTCCATTCCGGACTGCGGGAAAAATCCGGTCCGGGTTTTCCAGGTTGCCGACTCCATTCCGGCCTCCGGGAAAAATCCGGTCCGGGTTTTCCAGGTTGCCGACTCCATTCCGGACTGCGGGAAAAATCCGGTCCGGGTTTTCCAAATTACCGACTCCATTCCGGACTCCGGGAAAAATCCGGTCCGGGTTTTCCAAATTACCGACTCCATTCCGGACTCCGGGAAAAATCCGGTCCGGGTTTTCCAAATTACCGACTCCATTCCAAACTCCGGGAAAAATCCGGTCCGGGTTTTCCAGGTTGCCGACTCCATTCCGGACTCCCGGAAAAATCCGGTCCGGGTTTTCCAAATTACCGACTCCATTCCGGACTCCGGGAAAAATCCGGTCCGGGTTTTCCAGGTTGCTGACTCCATTCCGGACTGCGGGAAAAATCCGGTCCGGGTTTTCCAAATTACCGACTCCATTCCGGACTCCGGGAAAAATCCGGTCCGGGTTTTGCAGGTTGCCGACTCCATTCCAAATTCCGGGAAAAAACCCGTCCGGGTTTTCCAGGTTGCCGACTCCATTCCGGCCTCCGGGAAAAATCCGGTCCGGGTTTTCCAAATTACCGACTCCATTCCGGACTGCGGGAAAAATCCGGTTCGTGTTTTCCAGTTTGCCGACTCCATTCCGGCCTCAGGGAAAAATCCGGTCCGGGTTTTCCAGGTTGCCGACTCCATTCCGGCCTCCGGGAAAAATCCGGTCCGGGTTTTCCAGGTTGCCGACTCCATTCCAAACTCCGGGAAAAATCCGGTCCGGGTTTTCCAGGTTGCCGACTCCATTCCGGACTCCGGGAAAAATCCGGTCCGGGTTTTCCAGGTTGCCGACTCCATTCCGGACTGCGGGAAAAATCCGGTCCGGGTTTTCCAAATTACCGACTCCATTCCGGACTCCGGGAAAAATCCGGTCCGGGTTTTCCAAATTACCGACTCCATTCCGGACTCCGGGAAAAATCCGGTCCGGGTTTTCCAAATTACCGACTCCATTCCGGACTCCGAAAAAAATCCGGTCCGGGTTTTCCAGGTTGCCGACTCCATTCCGGACTCCGGGAAAAATCCGGTCCGGGTTTTCCAAATTACCGACTCCATTCCAGACTCCGGGAAAAATCCGGTCCGGGTTTTCCAAATTACCGACTCCATTCCAAACTCCGGGAAAAATCCGGTCCGGGTTTTCCAGGTTGCCGACTCCATTCCGGACTCCGGGAAAAATCCGGTCCGGGTTTTCCAGGTTGCCGACTCCATTCCGGCCTCCGGGAAAAATCCGGTCCGGGTTTTCCAGGTTGCCGACTCCATTCCGGCCTCCGGGAAAAATCCGGTCCGGGTTTTCCAGGTTGCCGACTCCATTCCGGCCTCCGGGAAATATCCGGTCCGGGTTTTCCAGGTTGCCGACTCCATTCCGGCCTCCGGGAAAAATCCAATCCGGGTTTTCCAGGTTGCCGACTCCATTCCGGACTGCGGGAAAAATCCGGTCCGGGTATTCCAAATTACCGACTCCATTCCAGACTCCGGAAAAATCCGGTCCGGGTTTTCCAAATTACCGACTCCATTCCGGACTCCGGGAAAAATCCGGTCCGGGTTTTCCAAATTACCGACTCCATTCCGGCCTCCGGGAAAAATCCGGTCCGGGTTTTCCGGGTTGCCGACTCCATTCCGGACTCCGGGTAAAAATCCGGTCCTGGTTTTCCAAATTACCGACTCCATTCCGGCCTCCGGGAAAAATCCGGTCCGGGTTTTCCAGGTCGCCGACTCCATTCCGGACTCCGGGAAAAATCCGGTCCGGGTTTTCCAGGTTGCCGACTCCATTCCGGACTCCGGGAAAAATCCGGTCCGGGTTTTCCAGGTTGCCGACTCCATTCCGGCCTCCGGGAAAAATCCGGTCCGGGTTTTCCAAATTACCGACTCCATTCCGGCCTCCGGGAAAAATCCGGTCCGGGTTTTCCGGGTTGCCGACTCCATTCCGGACTGCGGGAAAAATCCAATCCGGGTTTTCCAGGTTGCCGACTCCATTCCGGACTCTGGGAAAAATCCGGTCCGGGTTTTACAAAGTGCCGACTCCATTCCGGCCTCCGGGAAAAATCCGGTCCGGGTTTTCCAGGTTGCCGACTCCATTCCGGACTCCGGGAAAAATCCGGTCCGGGTTTTCCAAATTACCGACTCCATTCCGGACTGCGGGAAAAATCCGGTCCGGGTTTTCCAAATTACCGACTCCATTCCGGCCTCCGGGAAAAATCCGGTCCGGGTTTTCCAAATTACCGACTCCATTCCGGACTCCGGGAAAAATCCGGTCCGGGTTTTCCAGGTTGCCGACTCCATTCCAAACTCCGGGAAAAATCCGGTCCGGGTTTTCCAAATTACCGACTCCATTCCGGACTCCGGGAAAAATCCATTCCGGGTTTTCCAGGTTGCCGACTCCATTCCGGACTCCGGGAAAAATCCGGTCCGGGTTTTCCAAATTACCGACTCCATTCCGGACTGCGGGAAAAATCCGGTCCGGGTTTTCCAAATTACCGACTCCATTCCGGACTGCGGGAAAAATCCGGTCCGGGTTTTCCGGGTTGCCGACTCCATTCCAAACTCCGGGAAAAATCCGGTCTGGGTTTTCCGGGTTGCCGACTCCATTCCGGACTGCGGGAAAAATCCGGTCCGGGTTTTCCAAATTACCGACTCCATTCCGGACTCCGGGAAAAATCCGGTCCGGGTTTTCCAAATTACCGACTCCATTCCGGACTCCGAAAAAAATTCGGTCCGGGTTTTCCAGGTTGCCGACTCCATTCCGGACTCCGGGAAAAATCCGGTCCGGGTTTTCCAGGTTGCCGACTCCATTCCGGCCTCCGGGAAAAATCCTGTCCGGGTTTTCTAAATTACCGACTCCATTCCGGACTCTGGAAAAGTCCGGTCCGGGTTTTCCAGGTTGCCGACTCCATTCCGGCCTCCGGGAAAAATCCGGTCCGGGTTTTCCAGGTTGCCGACTCCATTCCGGACTGCGGGAAAAATCCGGTCCGGGTTTTCCAGGTTGCCGACTCCATTCCGGACTCCGGGAAAAATCCGGTCCGGGTTTTCCAGGTTGCCGACTCCATTCCGGACTCCGGGAAAAATCCGGTCCGGCTTTTCCAAATTACCGACTCCATTCCGGACTCCGAAAAAAATCCGGTCCGGGTTTTCCAGGTTGCCGACTCCATTCCGGCCTCCGGGAAAAATCCGGTCCGGGTTTTCCAAATTACCGACTCCATTCCGGACTGCGGGAAAAATCCGGTCCGGGTTTTCCAAATTACCGACTCCATTCCAGACTCCGGAAAAATCCGGTCCGGGTTTTCCAGGTTGCCGACTCCATTCCGGACTCCGGGAAAAATCCGGTCCGGGTTTTCCAGGTTGCCGACTCCATTCCGGACTCCCGGAAAAATCCGGTCCGGGTTTTCCAAATTACCGACTCCATTCCGGACTCCGGGAAAAATCCGGTCCGGGTTTTCCAAATTGCCGACTCCATTCCGGACTCTGGGAAAAATCCGGTCCGGGTTTTCCAGGTTGCCGACTCCATTCCGGCCTCCGGGAAAAATCCGGTCCGGGTTTTCCAAATTACCGACTCCATTCCGGACTGCGGGAAAAATCCGGTCCGGGTTTTCCGGGTTGCCGACTCCATTCCAAACTCCGGGAAAAATCCGGTCTGGGTTTTCCGGGTTGCCGACTCCATTCCGGACTGCGGGAAAAATCCGGTCCGGGTTTTCCAAATTACCGACTCCATTCCGGACTCCGGGAAAAATCCGGTCCGGGTTTTCCAGGTTGCCGACTCCATTCCGGACTGCGGGAAAAATCCGGTCCGGGTTTTCCAGGTTGCCGACTCCATTCCGGACTCCGGGAAAAATCCGGTCCGGGTTTTCCAGTTTGCCGACTCCATTCCGGACTCCGGGAAAAATCCGGTCCGGGTTTTCCAAATTACCGACTCCATTCCGGACTCCGAAAAAAATCCGGTCCGGGTTTTCCAGGTTGCCGACTCCATTCCGGCCTCCGGGAAAAATCCGGTCCGGGTTTTCCAAATTACCGACTCCATTCCGGACTCCGGGAAAAATCCAGTCCTGGTTTTCCAAATTACCGACTCCATTCCGGACTGCGGGAAAAATCCGGTCCGGGTTTTCCAGGTTGCCGACTCCATTCCGGCCTCCGGGAAAAATCCGGTCCGGGTTTTCCAGGTTGCCGACTCCATTCCGGACTCCGGGAAAAATCCGGTCCGGGTTTTCCAAATTACCGACTCCATTCCGGACTCCGGGAAAAATCCGGTCCGGGTTTTCCAGGTTGCCGACTCCATTCCGGACTGCGGGAAAAATCCGGTCCGGGTTTTCCAAATTACCGACTCCATTCCGGACTGCGGGAAAAATCCGGTCCGGGTTTTCCAAATTACCGACTCCATTCCGGACTCCGGGAAAAATCCGGTCCGGGTTTTCCAAATTACCGACTCCATTCCAAACTCCGGGAAAAATCCGGTCCGGGTTTTCCAGGTTGCCGACTCCATTCCGGACTCCCGGAAAAATCCGGTCCGGGTTTTCCAAATTACCGACTCCATTCCGGACTCCGGGAAAAATCCGGTCCGGGTTTTCCAGGTTGCTGACTCCATTCCGGACTGCGGGAAAAATCCGGTCCGGGTTTTCCAAATTACCGACTCCATTCCGGACTCCGGGAAAAATCCGGTCCGGGTTTTGCAGGTTGCCGACTCCATTCCAAATTCCGGGAAAAAACCCGTCCGGGTTTTCCAGGTTGCCGACTCCATTCCGGACTCCGGGAAAAATCCGGTCCGGGTTTTCCAAATTACCGACTCCATTCCGGCCTCCGGGAAAAATCCGGTCCGGGTTTTCCAAATTGCCGACTCCATTCCGGACTCTGGGAAAAATCCGGTCCGGGTTTTCCAGGTTGCCGACTCCATTCCGGCCTCCGGGAAAAATCCGGTCCGGGTTTTCCAAATTACCGACTCCATTCCGGACTGCGGGAAAAATCCGGTTCGTGTTTTCCAGTTTGCCGACTCCATTCCGGCCTCAGGGAAAAATCCGGTCCGGGTTTTCCAGGTTGCCGACTCCATTCCGGACTCCGGGAAAAATCCGGTCCGGGTTTTCCGGGTTGCCGACTCCATTCCGGCCTCCGGGAAAAATCCGGTCCGGGTTTTCCAGGTTGCCGACTCCATTCCGGCCTCCGGGAAAAATCCGGTCCGGGTTTTCCAGGTTGCCGACTCCATTCCGGACTCCGGGAAAAATCCGGTCCGGGTTTTCCAGGTTGCCGACTCCATTCCGGCCTCCGGGAAAAATCCGGTCCGGGTTTTCCAGGTTGCCGACTCCATTCCGGCCTCCGGGAAATATCCGGTCCGGGTTTTCCAGGTTGCCGACTCCATTCCGGCCTCCGGGAAAAATCCAATCCGGGTTTTCCAGGTTGCCGACTCCATTCCGGACTGCGGGAAAAATCCGGTCCGGGTATTCCAAATTACCGACTCCATTCCAGACTCCGGAAAAATCCGGTCCGGGTTTTCCAAATTACCGACTCCATTCCGGACTCCGGGAAAAATCCGGTCCGGGTTTTCCAAATTACCGACTCCATTCCGGCCTCCGGGAAAAATCCGGTCCGGGTTTTCCGGGTTGCCGACTCCATTCCGGACTCCGGGTAAAAATCCGGTCCTGGTTTTCCAAATTACCGACTCCATTCCGGCCTCCGGGAAAAATCCGGTCCGGGTTTTCCAGGTCGCCGACTCCATTCCGGACTCCGGGAAAAATCCGGTCCGGGTTTTCCAGGTTGCCGACTCCATTCCGGACTCCGGGAAAAATCCGGTCCGGGTTTTCCAGGTTGCCGACTCCATTCCGGCCTCCGGGAAAAATCCGGTCCGGGTTTTCCAAATTACCGACTCCATTCCGGCCTCCGGGAAAAATCCGGTCCGGGTTTTCCGGGTTGCCGACTCCATTCCGGACTGCGGGAAAAATCCAATCCGGGTTTTCCAGGTTGCCGACTCCATTCCGGACTGCGGGAAAAATCCGGTCCGGGTATTCCAAATTACCGACTCCATTCCGGCCTCCGGGAAAAATCCGGTCCAGGTTTTCCAGGTTGCCGACTCCATTCCGGACTCCGGGAAAAATCCGGTCCGGGTTTTCCAAATTACCGACTCCATTCCGGACTCCGGGAAAAATCCGGTCCGGGTTTTCCAGGTTGCCGACTCCATTCCAAATTCCGGGAAAAATCCCGTCCGGGTTTTCCAGGTTGCCGACTCCATTCCGGACTCCGGGAAAAATCCGGTCCGGGTTTTCCAGGTTGCCGACTCCATTCCGGCCTCCGGGAAAAATCCGGTCCGGGTTTTCCAAATTGCCGACTCCATTCCGGACTCTGGGAAAAATCCGGTCCGGGTTTTACAAAGTGCCGACTCCATTCCGGCCTCCGGGAAAAATCCGGTCCGGGTTTTCCAGGTTGCCGACTCCATTCCGGACTCCGGGAAAAATCCGGTCCGGGTTTTCCAAATTACCGACTCCATTCCGGACTGCGGGAAAAATCCGGTCCGGGTTTTCCAAATTACCGACTCCATTCCGGACTCCGGGAAAAATCCGGTCCGGGTTTTCCAAATTACCGACTCCATTCCGGACTCCGGGAAAAATCCGGTCCGGGTTTTCCAGGTTGCCGACTCCATTCCAAATTCCGGGAAAAATCCCGTCCGGGTTTTCCAGGTTGCCGACTCCATTCCGGACTCTGGGAAAAATCCGGTCCGGGTTTTCCAGGTTGCCGACTCCATTCCGGCCTCCGGGAAAAATCCGGTCCGGGTTTTCCAAATTACCGACTCCATTCCGGACTCCGGGAAAAATCCGGTCCGGGTTTTCCAAATTACCGACTCCATTCCGGACTCCGGGAAAAATCCATTCCGGGTTTTCCAGGTTGCCGACTCCATTCCGGACTCCGGGAAAAATCCGGTCCGGGTTTTCCAAATTACCGACTCCATTCCGGACTGCGGGAAAAATCCGGTCCGGGTTTTCCAAATTACCGACTCCATTCCGGACTGCGGGAAAAATCCGGTCCGGGTTTTCCGGGTTGCCGACTCCATTCCAAACTCCGGGAAAAATCCGGTCTGGGTTTTCCGGGTTGCCGACTCCATTCCGGACTGCGGGAAAAATCCGGTCCGGGTTTTCCAAATTACCGACTCCATTCCGGACTCCGGGAAAAATCCGGTCCGGGTTTTCCAAATTACCGACTCCATTCCGGACTCCGAAAAAAATTCGGTCCGGGTTTTCCAGGTTGCCGACTCCATTCCGGACTCCGGGAAAAATCCGGTCCGGGTTTTCCAGGTTGCCGACTCCATTCCGGCCTCCGGGAAAAATCCTGTCCGGGTTTTCTAAATTACCGACTCCATTCCGGACTCTGGAAAAGTCCGGTCCGGGTTTTCCAGGTTGCCGACTCCATTCCGGCCTCCGGGAAAAATCCGGTCCGGGTTTTCCAGGTTGCCGACTCCATTCCGGACTGCGGGAAAAATCCGGTCCGGGTTTTCCAGGTTGCCGACTCCATTCCGGACTCCGGGAAAAATCCGGTCCGGGTTTTCCAGGTTGCCGACTCCATTCCGGACTCCGGGAAAAATCCGGTCCGGCTTTTCCAAATTACCGACTCCATTCCGGACTCCGAAAAAAATCCGGTCCGGGTTTTCCAGGTTGCCGACTCCATTCCGGCCTCCGGGAAAAATCCGGTCCGGGTTTTCCAAATTACCGACTCCATTCCGGACTGCGGGAAAAATCCGGTCCGGGTTTTCCAAATTACCGACTCCATTCCAGACTCCGGAAAAATCCGGTCCGGGTTTTCCAGGTTGCCGACTCCATTCCGGACTCCGGGAAAAATCCGGTCCGGGTTTTCCAGGTTGCCGACTCCATTCCGGACTCCCGGAAAAATCCGGTCCGGGTTTTCCAAATTACCGACTCCATTCCGGACTCCGGGAAAAATCCGGTCCGGGTTTTCCAAATTGCCGACTCCATTCCGGACTCTGGGAAAAATCCGGTCCGGGTTTTCCAGGTTGCCGACTCCATTCCGGCCTCCGGGAAAAATCCGGTCCGGGTTTTCCAAATTACCGACTCCATTCCGGACTGCGGGAAAAATCCGGTTCGTGTTTTCCAGTTTGCCGACTCCATTCCGGCCTCAGGGAAAAATCCGGTCCGGGTTTTCCGGGTTGCCGACTCCATTCCGGCCTCCGGGAAAAATCCGGTCCGGGTTTTCCAGGTTGCCGACTCCATTCCAAACTCCGGGAAAAATCCGGTCCGGGTTTTCCAGGTTGCCGACTCCATTCCGGACTCCGGGAAAAATCCGGTCCGGGTTTTCCAGGTTGCTGACTCCATTCCGGACTCCGGGTAAAAATCCGGTCCTGTTTTTTTAAATTACCGACTCCATTCCGGCCTCCGGGAAAAATCCGGTCCGGGTTTTCCAAATTACCGACTCCATTCCGGACTCCGGGAAAAATCCGGTCCGGGTTTTCCAAATTACCGACTCCATTCCGGACTGCGGGAAAAATCCGGTCCGGGTTTTCCAGGTTGCCGACTCCATTCCGGCCTCCGGGAAAAATCCGGTCCGGGTTTTCCAAATTACCGACTCCATTCCGGACTCCGGGAAAAATCCGGTCCGGGTTTTCCAAATTACCGACTCCATTCCGGACTCCGGGAAAAATCCGGTCCGGGTTTTCCAAATTACCGACTCCATTCCGGACTCCGAAAAAAATCCGGTCCGGGTTTTCCAGGTTGCCGACTCCATTCCGGCCTCCGGGAAAAATACGGTCCGGGTTTTCCAGGTTGCCGACTCCATTCCGGACTCCGGGAAAAATCCGGTCCGGGTTTTCCGGGTTGCCGACTCCATTCCGGCCTTCGGGAAAAATCCGGTCCGGGTTTTACAAAGTGCCGACTCCATTCCGGCCTCCGGGAAAAATCCGGTCCGGGTTTTGCAGGTTGCCGACTCCATTCCGGCCTCCGGGAAAAATCCGGTCCGGGTTTTCCAGGTTGCCGACTCCATTCCGGACTCCGGGAAAAATCCGGTCCGGGTTTTCCAGGTTGCCGACTCCATTCCGGCCTCCGGGAAATATCCGGTCCGGGTTTTCCAGGTTGCCGACTCCATTCCGGCCTCCGGGAAAAATCCAATCCGGGTTTTCCAGGTTGCCGACTCCATTCCGGACTGCGGGAAAAATCCGGTCCGGGTATTCCAAATTACCGACTCCATTCCAGACTCCGGAAAAATCCGGTCCGGGTTTTCCAAATTACCGACTCCATTCCGGACTCCGGGAAAAATCCGGTCCGGGTTTTCCGGGTTGCCGACTCCATTCCGGACTCCGGGTAAAAATCCGGTCCTGGTTTTCCAAATTACCGACTCCATTCCGGCCTCCGGGAAAAATCCGGTCCGGGTTTTCCAGGTCGCCGACTCCATTCCGGACTCCGGGAAAAATCCGGTTCGTGTTTTCCAGTTTGCCGACTCCATTCCGGCCTCAGGGAAAAATCCGGTCCGGGTTTTCCGGGTTGCCGACTCCATTCCGGCCTCCGGGAAAAATCCGGTCCGGGTTTTCCAGGTTGCCGACTCCATTCCAAACTCCGGGAAAAATCCGGTCCGGGTTTTCCAGGTTGCCGACTCCATTCCGGACTCCGGGAAAAATCCGGTCCGGGTTTTCCAGGTTGCTGACTCCATTCCGGACTCCGGGTAAAAATCCGGTCCTGTTTTTTTAAATTACCGACTCCATTCCGGCCTCCGGGAAAAATCCGGTCCGGGTTTTCCAAATTACCGACTCCATTCCGGACTCCGGGAAAAATCCGGTCCGGGTTTTCCAAATTACCGACTCCATTCCGGACTGCGGGAAAAATCCGGTCCGGGTTTTCCAGGTTGCCGACTCCATTCCGGCCTCCGGGAAAAATCCGGTCCGGGTTTTCCAAATTACCGACTCCATTCCGGACTCCGGGAAAAATCCGGTCCGGGTTTTCCAAATTACCGACTCCATTCCGGACTCCGGGAAAAATCCGGTCCGGGTTTTCCAAATTACCGACTCCATTCCGGACTCCGAAAAAAATCCGGTCCGGGTTTTCCAGGTTGCCGACTCCATTCCGGCCTCCGGGAAAAATACGGTCCGGGTTTTCCAAATTACCGACTCCATTCCGGACTCCGGGAAAAATCCGGTCCGGGTTTTCCGGGTTGCCGACTCCATTCCGGCCTTCGGGAAAAATCCGGTCCGGGTTTTACAAAGTGCCGACTCCATTCCGGCCTCCGGGAAAAATCCGGTCCGGGTTTTCCAGGTTGCCGACTCCATTCCGGACTCCGGGAAAAATCCGGTCCGGGTTTTCCAAATTACCGACTCCATTCCGGACTCCGGGAAAAATCCGGTCCGGGTTTTCCAGGTTGCCGAATCCATTCCGGACTCCGGGTAAAAATCCGGTCCTGGTTTTCCAAATTACCGACTCCATTCCGGCCTCCGGGAAAAATCCGGTCCGGGTTTTCCAGGTCGCCGACTCCATTCCGGACTCCGGGAAAAATCCGGTCCGGGTTTTCCGGGTTGCCGACTCCATTCCGGACTGCGGGAAAAATCCAATCCGGGTTTTCCAGGTTGCCGACTCCATTCCGGACTGCGGGAAAAATCCGGTCCGGGTATTCCAAATTACCGACTCCATTCCAGACTCCGGAAAAATCCGGTCCGGGTTTTCCAGGTTGCCGACTCCATTCCGGACTCCGGGAAAAATCCGGTCCGGGTTTTCCAGGTTGCCGACTCCATTCCGGACTCCCGGAAAAATCCGGTCCGGGTTTTCCAGGTTGCTGACTCCATTCCAAACTCCGGGAAAAATCCGGTCCGGGTTTTCCAAAGTGCCGACTCCATTCCGGACTGCGGGAAAAATCCGGTCCGGGTTTTCCAAATTACCGACTCCATTCCGGAATCCGGGAAACATCCGGTCCGGGTTTTCCAAATTACCGACTCCATTCCGGACTCCGGGAAAAATCCGGTCCGGGTTTTCCAAATTACCGACTCCATTCCGGCCTCCGGGAAAAATCCGGTCCGGGTTTTCCAGGTTGCCGACTCCATTCCGGACTCCGGGAAAAATCCGGTCCGGGTTTTCCAAATTACCGACTCCATTCCGGACTCCGGGAAAAATCCGGTCCGGGTTTTCCGGGTTGCCGACTCCATTCCGGACTGCGGGAAAAATCCAATCCGGGTTTTCCAGGTTGCCGACTCCATTCCGGACTGCGGGAAAAATCCGGTCCGGGTATTCCAAATTACCGACTCCATTCCAGACTCCGGAAAAATCCGGTCCGGGTTTTCCAGGTTGCCGACTCCATTCCGGACTCCGGGAAAAATCCGGTCCGGGTTTTCCAGGTTGCCGACTCCATTCCGGACTCCCGGAAAAATCCGGTCCGGGTTTTCCAGGTTGCTGACTCCATTCCAAACTCCGGGAAAAATCCGGTCCGGGTTTTCCAAAGTGCCGACTCCATTCCGGACTGCGGGAAAAATCCGGTCCGGGTTTTCCAAATTACCGACTCCATTCCGGCCTCCGGGAAACATCCGGTCCGGGTTTTCCAAATTACCGACTCCATTCCGGACTCCGGGAAAAATCCGGTCCGGGTTTTCCAAATTACCGACTCCATTCCGGCCTCCGGGAAAAATCCGGTCCGGGTTTTCCAGGTTGCCGACTCCATTCCGGACTCCGGGAAAAATCCGGTCCGGGTTTTCCAAATTACCGACTCCATTCCGGACTCCGGGAAAAATCCGGTCCGGGTTTTCCAGGTTGCCGACTCCATTCCAAATTCCGGGAAAAATCCCGTCCGGGTTTTCCAGGTTGCCGACTCCATTCCGGACTCCGGGAAAAATCCGGTCCGGGTTTTCCAGGTTGCCGACTCCATTCCGGCCTCCGGGAAAAATCCGGTCCGGGTTTTCCAAATTGCCGACTCCATTCCGGCCTCCGGCAAAAATGCGGTCCGGGTTTTCCAGGTTGCCGACTCCATTCCGGACTCCGGGAAAAATCCATTCCGGGTTTTCCAGGTTGCCGACTCCATTCCAGACTCCGGGAAAAATCCGGTCCGGGTTTTCCAAATTACCGACTCCATTCCGGACTGCGGGAAAAATCCGGTCCGGGTTTTCCAAATTACCGACTCCATTCCGGACTGCGGGAAAAATCCGGTCCGGGTTTTCCGGGTTGCCGACTCCATTCCAAACTCCGGGAAAAATCCGGTCTGGGTTTTCCGGGTTGCCGACTCCATTCCGGACTGCGGGAAAAATCCGGTCCGGGTTTTCCAAATTACCGACTCCATTCCGGACTCCGGGAAAAATCCGGTCCGGGTTTTCCAAAGTGCCGACTCCATTCCGGACTCCGGGAAAAATTCGGTCCGGGTTTTCCAGGTTGCCGACTCCATTCCGGACTCCGGGAAAAATCCGGTCCGGGTTTTCCAGGTTGCCGACTCCATTCCGGCCTCCGGGAAAAATCCGGTCCGGGTTTTCCAAATTACCGACTCCATTCCGGCCTCCGGGAAAAATCCTGTCCGGGTTTTCTAAATTACCGACTCCATTCCGGACTCTGGAAAAGTCCGGTCCGGGTTTTCCGGGTTGCCGACTCCATTCCAAACTCCGGGAAAAATCCGGTCCGGGTTTTCCAGGTTGCCGACTCCATTCCGGACTCCGGGAAAAATCCGGTCCGGGTTTTCCAAATTACCGACTCCATTCCGGCCTCCGGGAAACATCCGGTCCGGGTTTTCCAAATTACCGACTCCATTCCGGACTCCGGGAAAAATCCGGTCCTGGTTTTCCAGGTTGCCGACTCCATTCCGGACTCCGGGAAAAATCCGGTCCGGGTTTTCCAAATTACCGACTCCATTCCGGCCTCCGGGAAAAATCCGGTCCGGGTTTTCCAGGTTGCCGACTCCATTCCGGACTCCGGGAAAAATCCTGTCCGGGTTTTCTAAATTACCGACTCCATTCCGGACTCTGGAAAAGTCCGGTCCGGGTTTTCCAGGTTGCCGACTCCATTCCGGACTGCGGGAAAAATCCGGTCCGGGTTTTCCAGGTTGCCGACTCCATTCCGGACTCCGGGAAAAATCCGGTCCGGGTTTTCCAGGTTGCCGACTCCATTCCGGCCTCCGGGAAAAATCCGGTCCGGGTTTTCCAAATTACCGACTCCATTCCGGACTCCGGGAAAAATCCGGTCCGGGTTTTCCAAATTACCGACTCCATTCCGGACTCCGGGAAAAATCCGGTCCGGGTTTTCCAAATTACCGACTCCATTCCGGACTCCGAAAAAAATCCGGTCCGGGTTTTCCAGGTTGCCGACTCCATTCCGGCCTCCGGGAAAAATACGGTCCGGGTTTTCCAGGTTGCCGACTCCATTCCGGACTCCGGGAAAAATCCGGTCCGGGTTTTCCGGGTTGCCGACTCCATTCCGGCCTTCGGGAAAAATCCGGTCCGGGTTTTCCAGGTTGCCGACTCCATTCCGGCCTCCGGGAAAAATCCGGTCCGGGTTTTCCAGGTTGCCGACTCCATTCCGGACTCCGGAAAAATCCGGTCCGGGTTTTCCAAATTACCGACTCCATTCCGGCCTCCGGGAAAAATCCAATCCGGGTTTTCCAGGTTGCCGACTCCATTCCGGACTGCGGGAAAAATCCGGTCCGGGTATTCCAAATTACCGACTCCATTCCAGACTCCGGAAAAATCCGGTCCGGGTTTTCCAAATTACCGACTCCATTCCGGACTCCGGGAAAAATCCGGTCCGGGTTTTCCAGGTTGCCGACTCCATTCCGGCCTCCGGGAAAAATCCGGTCCGGGTTTTCCGGGTTGCCGACTCCATTCCGGACTCCGGGTAAAAATCCGGTCCGGGTTTTCCAGGTTGCCGACTCCATTCCGGCCTCCGGGAAAAATCCGGTCCGGGTTTTCCAAATTACCGACTCCATTCCGGCCTCCGGGAAAAATCCTGTCCGGGTTTTCTAAATTACCGACTCCATTCCGGACTCTGGAAAAGTCCGGTCCGGGTTTTCCGGGTTGCCGACTCCATTCCAAACTCCGGGAAAAATCCGGTCCGGGTTTTCCAGGTTGCCGACTCCATTCCGGACTGCGGGAAAAATCCGGTCCGGGTTTTCCAGGTTGCCGACTCCATTCCGGACTCCGGGAAAAATCCGGTCCGGGTTTTCCAAATTACCGACTCCATTCCGGCCTCCGGGAAACATCCGGTCCGGGTTTTCCAAATTACCGACTCCATTCCGGACTCCGGGAAAAATCCGGTCCGGGTTTTCCAAATTACCGACTCCATTCCGGCCTCCGGGAAAAATCCGGTCCGGGTTTTCCAAAGTGCCGACTCCATTCCGAACTCCGGGAAAAATTCGGTCCGGGTTTTCCAGGTTGCCGACTCCATTCCGGACTCCGGGAAAAATCCGGTCCGGGTTTTCCAGGTTGCCGACTCCATTCCGGCCTCCGGGAAAAATCCGGTCCGGGTTTTCCAAATTACCGACTCCATTCCGGACTCTGGAAAAGTCCGGTCCGGGTTTTCCGGGTTGCCGACTCCATTCCAAACTCCGGGAAAAATCCGGTCCGGGTTTTCCAGGTTGCCGACTCCATTCCGGACTGCGGGAAAAATCCGGTCCGGGTTTTCCAGGTTGCCGACTCCATTCCGGACTCCGGGAAAAATCCGGTCCGGGTTTTCCAAATTACCGACTCCATTCCGGCCTCCGGGAAACATCCGGTCCGGGTTTTCCAAATTACCGACTCCATTCCGGACTCCGGGAAAAATCCGGTCCGGGTTTTCCAAATTACCGACTCCATTCCGGCCTCCGGGAAAAATCCGGTCCGGGTTTTCCAGGTTGCCGACTCCATTCCGGACTCCGGGAAAAATCCGGTCCGGGTTTTCCAAATTACCGACTCCATTCCGGACTCCGGGAAAAATCCTGTCCGGGTTTTCTAAATTACCGACTCCATTCCGGACTCTGGAAAAGTCCGGTCCGGGTTTTCCAGGTTGCCGACTCCATTCCGGACTGCGGGAAAAATCCGGTCCGGGTTTTCCAGGTTGCCGACTCCATTCCGGACTCCGGGAAAAATCCGGTCCGGGTTTTCCAGGTTGCCGACTCCATTCCGGCCTCCGGGAAAAATCCGGTCCGGGTTTTCCAAATTACCGACTCCATTCCGGACTCCGGGAAAAATCCGGTCCGGGTTTTCCAAATTACCGACTCCATTCCGGACTCCGGGAAAAATCCGGTCCGGGTTTTCCAAATTACCGACTCCATTCCGGACTCCGAAAAAAATCCGGTCCGGGTTTTCCAGGTTGCCGACTCCATTCCGGCCTCCGGGAAAAATACGGTCCGGGTTTTCCAGGTTGCCGACTCCATTCCGGACTCCGGGAAAAATCCGGTCCGGGTTTTCCGGGTTGCCGACTCCATTCCGGCCTTCGGGAAAAATCCGGTCCGGGTTTTCCAGGTTGCCGACTCCATTCCGGCCTCCGGGAAAAATCCGGTCCGGGTTTTGCAGGTTGCCGACTCCATTCCGGACTCCGGAAAAATCCGGTCCGGGTTTTCCAAATTACCGACTCCATTCCGGCCTCCGGGAAAAATCCAATCCGGGTTTTCCAGGTTGCCGACTCCATTCCGGACTGCGGGAAAAATCCGGTCCGGGTTTTCCAAATTACCGACTCCATTCCGGACTCCGGGAAAAATCCGGTCCGGGTTTTCCAAAGTGCCGACTCCATTCCGGACTCCGGGAAAAATTCGGTCCGGGTTTTCCAGGTTGCCGACTCCATTCCGGACTCCGGGAAAAATCCGGTCCGGGTTTTCCAGGTTGCCGACTCCATTCCGGCCTCCGGGAAAAATCCGGTCCGGGTTTTCCAAATTACCGACTCCATTCCAAACTCCGGGAAAAATCCGGTCCGGGTTTTCCAGGTTGCCGACTCCATTCCGGACTCCGGGAAAAATCCGGTCCGGGTTTTCCAGGTTGCTGACTCCATTCCGGACTCCGGGTAAAAATCCGGTCCGGGTTTTCCAGGTTGCCGACTCCATTCCGGACTGCGGGAAAAATCCGGTCCGGGTTTTCCAGGTTGCCGACTCCATTCCGGCCTCCGGGAAAAATCCGGTCCGGGTTTTCCAAATTACCGACTCCATTCCGGACTCCGGGAAAAATCCGGTCCGGGTTTTCCAAATTACCGACTCCATTCCGGACTCCGGGAAAAATCCGGTCCGGGTTTTCCAAATTACCGACTCCATTCCGGACTCCGAAAAAAATCCGGTCCGGGTTTTCCAGGTTGCCGACTCCATTCCAAACTCCGGGAAAAATCCGGTCCGGGTTTTCCAGGTTGCCGACTCCATTCCGGCCTCCGGGAAAAATCCGGTCCGGGTTTTGCAGGTTGCCGACTCCATTCCGGACTCCGGAAAAATCCGGTCCGGGTTTTCCAAATTACCGACTCCATTCCGGCCTCCGGGAAAAATCCAATCCGGGTTTTCCAGGTTGCCGACTCCATTCCGGACTGCGGGAAAAATCCGGTCCGGGTTTTCCAAATTACCGACTCCATTCCAGACTCCGGAAAAATCCGGTCCGGGTTTTCCAAATTACCGACTCCATTCCGGACTCCGGGAAAAATCCGGTCCGGGTTTTCCAGGTTGCCGACTCCATTCCGGCCTCCGGGAAAAATCCGGTCCGGGTTTTCCAGGTTGCCGACTCCATTCCAAACTCCGGGAAAAATCCGGTCTGGGTTTTCCAGGTTGCCGACTCCATTCCGGACTCCGGGAAAAATCCGGTCCGGGTTTTCCGGGTTGCCGACTCCATTCCAAACTCCGGGAAAAATCCGGTCTGGGTTTTCCGGGTTGCCGACTCCATTCCGGACTGCGGGAAAAATCCGGTCCGGGTTTTCCAAATTACCGACTCCATTCCGGACTCCGGGAAAAATCCGGTCCGGGTTTTCCAGGTTGCCGACTCCATTCCGGACTCCGGGAAAAATTCGGTCCGGGTTTTCCAGGTTGCCGACTCCATTCCGGACTCCGGGAAAAATCCGGTCCGGGTTTTCCAGGTTGCCGACTCCATTCCGGCCTCCGGGAAAAATCCGGTCCGGGTTTTCCAAATTACCGACTCCATTCCGGCCTCCGGGAAAAATCCTGTCCGGGTTTTCTAAATTACCGACTCCATTCCGGACTCTGGAAAAGTCCGGTCCGGGTTTTCCAGGTTGCCGACTCCATTCCGGCCTCCGGGAAAAATCCGGTCCGGGTTTTCCAGGTTGCCGACTCCATTCCGGACTGCGGGAAAAATCCGGTCCGGGTTTTCCAGGTTGCCGACTCCATTCCGGACTCCGGGAAAAATCCGGTCCGGGTTTTCCAGTTTGCCGACTCCATTCCGGACTCCGGGAAAAATCCGGTCCGGGTTTTCCAGGTTGCCGACTCCATTCCGGACTGCGGGAAAAATCCGGTCCGGGTATTCCAAATTACCGACTCCATTCCAGACTCCGGAAAAATCCGGTCCGGGTTTTCCAGGTTGCCGACTCCATTCCGGACTCCGGGAAAAATCCGGTCCGGGTTTTCCAGGTTGCCGACTCCATTCCGGACTCCCGGAAAAATCCGGTCCGGGTTTTCCAGGTTGCTGACTCCATTCCAAACTCCGGGAAAAATCCGGTCCGGGTTTTCCAAAGTGCCGACTCCATTCCGGACTGCGGGAAAAATCCGGTCCGGGTTTTCCAAATTACCGACTCCATTCCGGCCTCCGGGAAACATCCGGTCCGGGTTTTCCAAATTACCGACTCCATTCCGGACTCCGGGAAAAATCCGGTCCGGGTTTTCCAAATTACCGACTCCATTCCGGCCTCCGGGAAAAATCCGGTCCGGGTTTTCCAGGTTGCCGACTCCATTCCGGACTCCGGGAAAAATCCGGTCCGGGTTTTCCAAATTACCGACTCCATTCCGGACTCCGGGAAAAATCCGGTCCGGGTTTTCCAGGTTGCCGACTCCATTCCAAATTCCGGGAAAAATCCCGTCCGGGTTTTCCAGGTTGCCGACTCCATTCCGGACTCCGGGAAAAATCCGGTCCGGGTTTTCCAGGTTGCCGACTCCATTCCGGCCTCCGGGAAAAATCCGGTCCGGGTTTTCCAAATTGCCGACTCCATTCCGGCCTCCGGCAAAAATGCGGTCCGGGTTTTCCAGGTTGCCGACTCCATTCCGGACTCCGGGAAAAATCCATTCCGGGTTTTCCAGGTTGCCGACTCCATTCCAGACTCCGGGAAAAATCCGGTCCGGGTTTTCCAAATTACCGACTCCATTCCGGACTGCGGGAAAAATCCGGTCCGGGTTTTCCAAATTACCGACTCCATTCCGGACTGCGGGAAAAATCCGGTCCGGGTTTTCCGGGTTGCCGACTCCATTCCAAACTCCGGGAAAAATCCGGTCTGGGTTTTCCGGGTTGCCGACTCCATTCCGGACTGCGGGAAAAATCCGGTCCGGGTTTTCCAAATTACCGACTCCATTCCGGACTCCGGGAAAAATCCGGTCCGGGTTTTCCAAAGTGCCGACTCCATTCCGGACTCCGGGAAAAATTCGGTCCGGGTTTTCCAGGTTGCCGACTCCATTCCGGACTCCGGGAAAAATCCGGTCCGGGTTTTCCAGGTTGCCGACTCCATTCCGGCCTCCGGGAAAAATCCGGTCCGGGTTTTCCAAATTACCGACTCCATTCCGGCCTCCGGGAAAAATCCTGTCCGGGTTTTCTAAATTACCGACTCCATTCCGGACTCTGGAAAAGTCCGGTCCGGGTTTTCCGGGTTGCCGACTCCATTCCAAACTCCGGGAAAAATCCGGTCCGGGTTTTCCAGGTTGCCGACTCCATTCCGGACTCCGGGAAAAATCCGGTCCGGGTTTTCCAAATTACCGACTCCATTCCGGCCTCCGGGAAACATCCGGTCCGGGTTTTCCAAATTACCGACTCCATTCCGGACTCCGGGAAAAATCCGGTCCTGGTTTTCCAGGTTGCCGACTCCATTCCGGACTCCGGGAAAAATCCGGTCCGGGTTTTCCAAATTACCGACTCCATTCCGGCCTCCGGGAAAAATCCGGTCCGGGTTTTCCAGGTTGCCGACTCCATTCCGGACTCCGGGAAAAATCCTGTCCGGGTTTTCTAAATTACCGACTCCATTCCGGACTCTGGAAAAGTCCGGTCCGGGTTTTCCAGGTTGCCGACTCCATTCCGGACTGCGGGAAAAATCCGGTCCGGGTTTTCCAGGTTGCCGACTCCATTCCGGACTCCGGGAAAAATCCGGTCCGGGTTTTCCAGGTTGCCGACTCCATTCCGGCCTCCGGGAAAAATCCGGTCCGGGTTTTCCAAATTACCGACTCCATTCCGGACTCCGGGAAAAATCCGGTCCGGGTTTTCCAAATTACCGACTCCATTCCGGACTCCGGGAAAAATCCGGTCCGGGTTTTCCAAATTACCGACTCCATTCCGGACTCCGAAAAAAATCCGGTCCGGGTTTTCCAGGTTGCCGACTCCATTCCGGCCTCCGGGAAAAATACGGTCCGGGTTTTCCAGGTTGCCGACTCCATTCCGGACTCCGGGAAAAATCCGGTCCGGGTTTTCCGGGTTGCCGACTCCATTCCGGCCTTCGGGAAAAATCCGGTCCGGGTTTTCCAGGTTGCCGACTCCATTCCGGCCTCCGGGAAAAATCCGGTCCGGGTTTTGCAGGTTGCCGACTCCATTCCGGACTCCGGAAAAATCCGGTCCGGGTTTTCCAAATTACCGACTCCATTCCGGCCTCCGGGAAAAATCCAATCCGGGTTTTCCAGGTTGCCGACTCCATTCCGGACTGCGGGAAAAATCCGGTCCGGGTATTCCAAATTACCGACTCCATTCCAGACTCCGGAAAAATCCGGTCCGGGTTTTCCAAATTACCGACTCCATTCCGGACTCCGGGAAAAATCCGGTCCGGGTTTTCCAGGTTGCCGACTCCATTCCGGCCTCCGGGAAAAATCCGGTCCGGGTTTTCCGGGTTGCCGACTCCATTCCGGACTCCGGGTAAAAATCCGGTCCGGGTTTTCCAGGTTGCCGACTCCATTCCGGCCTCCGGGAAAAATCCGGTCCGGGTTTTCCAAATTACCGACTCCATTCCGGCCTCCGGGAAAAATCCTGTCCGGGTTTTCTAAATTACCGACTCCATTCCGGACTCTGGAAAAGTCCGGTCCGGGTTTTCCGGGTTGCCGACTCCATTCCAAACTCCGGGAAAAATCCGGTCCGGGTTTTCCAGGTTGCCGACTCCATTCCGGACTGCGGGAAAAATCCGGTCCGGGTTTTCCAGGTTGCCGACTCCATTCCGGACTCCGGGAAAAATCCGGTCCGGGTTTTCCAAATTACCGACTCCATTCCGGCCTCCGGGAAACATCCGGTCCGGGTTTTCCAAATTACCGACTCCATTCCGGACTCCGGGAAAAATCCGGTCCGGGTTTTCCAAATTACCGACTCCATTCCGGCCTCCGGGAAAAATCCGGTCCGGGTTTTCCAAAGTGCCGACTCCATTCCGAACTCCGGGAAAAATTCGGTCCGGGTTTTCCAGGTTGCCGACTCCATTCCGGACTCCGGGAAAAATCCGGTCCGGGTTTTCCAGGTTGCCGACTCCATTCCGGCCTCCGGGAAAAATCCGGTCCGGGTTTTCCAAATTACCGACTCCATTCCGGACTCTGGAAAAGTCCGGTCCGGGTTTTCCGGGTTGCCGACTCCATTCCGGCCTCCGGGAAAAATCCGGTCCGGGTTTTCCAGGTTGCCGACTCCATTCCGGACTGCGGGAAAAATCCGGTCCGGGTTTTCCAGGTTGCCGACTCCATTCCGGACTCCGGGAAAAATCCGGTCCGGGTTTTCCAAATTACCGACTCCATTCCGGCCTCCGGGAAACATCCGGTCCGGGTTTTCCAAATTACCGACTCCATTCCGGACTCCGGGAAAAATCCGGTCCGGGTTTTCCAAATTACCGACTCCATTCCGGCCTCCGGGAAAAATCCGGTCCGGGTTTTCCAGGTTGCCGACTCCATTCCGGACTCCGGGAAAAATCCGGTCCGGGTTTTCCAAATTACCGACTCCATTCCGGACTCCGGGAAAAATCCTGTCCGGGTTTTCTAAATTACCGACTCCATTCCGGACTCTGGAAAAGTCCGGTCCGGGTTTTCCAGGTTGCCGACTCCATTCCGGACTGCGGGAAAAATCCGGTCCGGGTTTTCCAGGTTGCCGACTCCATTCCGGACTCCGGGAAAAATCCGGTCCGGGTTTTCCAGGTTGCCGACTCCATTCCGGCCTCCGGGAAAAATCCGGTCCGGGTTTTCCAAATTACCGACTCCATTCCGGACTCCGGGAAAAATCCGGTCCGGGTTTTCCAAATTACCGACTCCATTCCGGACTCCGGGAAAAATCCGGTCCGGGTTTTCCAAATTACCGACTCCATTCCGGACTCCGAAAAAAATCCGGTCCGGGTTTTCCAGGTTGCCGACTCCATTCCGGCCTCCGGGAAAAATACGGTCCGGGTTTTCCAGGTTGCCGACTCCATTCCGGACTCCGGGAAAAATCCGGTCCGGGTTTTCCGGGTTGCCGACTCCATTCCGGCCTTCGGGAAAAATCCGGTCCGGGTTTTCCAGGTTGCCGACTCCATTCCGGCCTCCGGGAAAAATCCGGTCCGGGTTTTGCAGGTTGCCGACTCCATTCCGGACTCCGGAAAAATCCGGTCCGGGTTTTCCAAATTACCGACTCCATTCCGGCCTCCGGGAAAAATCCAATCCGGGTTTTCCAGGTTGCCGACTCCATTCCGGACTGCGGGAAAAATCCGGTCCGGGTTTTCCAAATTACCGACTCCATTCCGGACTCCGGGAAAAATCCGGTCCGGGTTTTCCAAAGTGCCGACTCCATTCCGGACTCCGGGAAAAATTCGGTCCGGGTTTTCCAGGTTGCCGACTCCATTCCGGACTCCGGGAAAAATCCGGTCCGGGTTTTCCAGGTTGCCGACTCCATTCCGGCCTCCGGGAAAAATCCGGTCCGGGTTTTCCAAATTACCGACTCCATTCCAAACTCCGGGAAAAATCCGGTCCGGGTTTTCCAGGTTGCCGACTCCATTCCGGACTCCGGGAAAAATCCGGTCCGGGTTTTCCAGGTTGCTGACTCCATTCCGGACTCCGGGTAAAAATCCGGTCCGGGTTTTCCAGGTTGCCGACTCCATTCCGGACTGCGGGAAAAATCCGGTCCGGGTTTTCCAGGTTGCCGACTCCATTCCGGCCTCCGGGAAAAATCCGGTCCGGGTTTTCCAAATTACCGACTCCATTCCGGACTCCGGGAAAAATCCGGTCCGGGTTTTCCAAATTACCGACTCCATTCCGGACTCCGGGAAAAATCCGGTCCGGGTTTTCCAAATTACCGACTCCATTCCGGACTCCGAAAAAAATCCGGTCCGGGTTTTCCAGGTTGCCGACTCCATTCCAAACTCCGGGAAAAATCCGGTCCGGGTTTTCCAGGTTGCCGACTCCATTCCGGCCTCCGGGAAAAATCCGGTCCGGGTTTTGCAGGTTGCCGACTCCATTCCGGACTCCGGAAAAATCCGGTCCGGGTTTTCCAAATTACCGACTCCATTCCGGCCTCCGGGAAAAATCCAATCCGGGTTTTCCAGGTTGCCGACTCCATTCCGGACTGCGGGAAAAATCCGGTCCGGGTTTTCCAAATTACCGACTCCATTCCAGACTCCGGAAAAATCCGGTCCGGGTTTTCCAAATTACCGACTCCATTCCGGACTCCGGGAAAAATCCGGTCCGGGTTTTCCAGGTTGCCGACTCCATTCCGGCCTCCGGGAAAAATCCGGTCCGGGTTTTCCAGGTTGCCGACTCCATTCCAAACTCCGGGAAAAATCCGGTCTGGGTTTTCCAGGTTGCCGACTCCATTCCGGACTCCGGGAAAAATCCGGTCCGGGTTTTCCGGGTTGCCGACTCCATTCCAAACTCCGGGAAAAATCCGGTCTGGGTTTTCCGGGTTGCCGACTCCATTCCGGACTGCGGGAAAAATCCGGTCCGGGTTTTCCAAATTACCGACTCCATTCCGGACTCCGGGAAAAATCCGGTCCGGGTTTTCCAGGTTGCCGACTCCATTCCGGACTCCGGGAAAAATTCGGTCCGGGTTTTCCAGGTTGCCGACTCCATTCCGGACTCCGGGAAAAATCCGGTCCGGGTTTTCCAGGTTGCCGACTCCATTCCGGCCTCCGGGAAAAATCCGGTCCGGGTTTTCCAAATTACCGACTCCATTCCGGCCTCCGGGAAAAATCCTGTCCGGGTTTTCTAAATTACCGACTCCATTCCGGACTCTGGAAAAGTCCGGTCCGGGTTTTCCAGGTTGCCGACTCCATTCCGGCCTCCGGGAAAAATCCGGTCCGGGTTTTCCAGGTTGCCGACTCCATTCCGGACTGCGGGAAAAATCCGGTCCGGGTTTTCCAGGTTGCCGACTCCATTCCGGACTCCGGGAAAAATCCGGTCCGGGTTTTCCAGTTTGCCGACTCCATTCCGGACTCCGGGAAAAATCCGGTCCGGGTTTTCCAAATTACCGACTCCATTCCGGACTCCGAAAAAAATCCGGTCCGGGTTTTCCAGGTTGCCGACTCCATTCCGGCCTCCGGGAAAAATCCGGTCCGGGTTTTCCAAATTACCGACTCCATTCCGGACTCCGGGAAAAATCCAGTCCTGGTTTTCCAAATTACCGACTCCATTCCGGACTGCGGGAAAAATCCGGTCCGGGTTTTCCAGGTTGCCGACTCCATTCCGGCCTCCGGGAAAAATCCGGTCCGGGTTTTCCAGGTTGCCGACTCCATTCCGGACTGCGGGAAAAATCCGGTCCGGGTTTTCCAAATTACCGACTCCATTCCGGACTCCGGGAAAAATCCGGTCCGGGTTTTCCAAATTACCGACTCCATTCCAAACTCCGGGAAAAATCCGGTCCGGGTTTTCCAGGTTGCCGACTCCATTCCGGACTCCCGGAAAAATCCGGTCCGGGTTTTCCAAATTACCGACTCCATTCCGGACTCCGGGAAAAATCCGGTCCGGGTTTTCCAGGTTGCTGACTCCATTCCGGACTGCGGGAAAAATCCGGTCCGGGTTTTCCAAATTACCGACTCCATTCCGGACTCCGGGAAAAATCCGGTCCGGGTTTTGCAGGTTGCCGACTCCATTCCAAATTCCGGGAAAAAACCCGTCCGGGTTTTCCAGGTTGCCGACTCCATTCCGGCCTCCGGGAAAAATCCGGTCCGGGTTTTCCAAATTACCGACTCCATTCCGGACTGCGGGAAAAATCCGGTTCGTGTTTTCCAGTTTGCCGACTCCATTCCGGCCTCAGGGAAAAATCCGGTCCGGGTTTTCCAGGTTGCCGACTCCATTCCGGCCTCCGGGAAAAATCCGGTCCGGGTTTTCCAGGTTGCCGACTCCATTCCAAACTCCGGGAAAAATCCGGTCCGGGTTTTCCAGGTTGCCGACTCCATTCCGGACTCCGGGAAAAATCCGGTCCGGGTTTTCCAGGTTGCCGACTCCATTCCGGACTGCGGGAAAAATCCGGTCCGGGTTTTCCAAATTACCGACTCCATTCCGGACTCCGGGAAAAATCCGGTCCGGGTTTTCCAAATTACCGACTCCATTCCGGACTCCGGGAAAAATCCGGTCCGGGTTTTCCAAATTACCGACTCCATTCCGGACTCCGAAAAAAATCCGGTCCGGGTTTTCCAGGTTGCCGACTCCATTCCGGACTCCGGGAAAAATCCGGTCCGGGTTTTCCGGGTTGCCGACTCCATTCCGGCCTCCGGGAAAAATCCGGTCCGGGTTTTCCAGGTTGCCGACTCCATTCCGGCCTCCGGGAAAAATCCGGTCCGGGTTTTCCAGGTTGCCGACTCCATTCCGGACTCCGGGAAAAATCCGGTCCGGGTTTTCCAGGTTGCCGACTCCATTCCGGCCTCCGGGAAAAATCCGGTCCGGGTTTTCCAGGTTGCCGACTCCATTCCGGCCTCCGGGAAAAATCCGGTCCGGGTTTTCCAGGTTGCCGACTCCATTCCGGACTGCGGGAAAAATCCGGTCCGGGTATTCCAAATTACCGACTCCATTCCAGACTCCGGAAAAATCCGGTCCGGGTTTTCCAAATTACCGACTCCATTCCGGACTCCGGGAAAAATCCGGTCCGGGTTTTCCAAATTACCGACTCCATTCCGGCCTCCGGGAAAAATCCGGTCCGGGTTTTCCGGGTTGCCGACTCCATTCCGGACTCCGGGTAAAAATCCGGTCCTGGTTTTCCAAATTACCGACTCCATTCCGGCCTCCGGGAAAAATCCGGTCCGGGTTTTCCAGGTCGCCGACTCCATTCCGGACTCCGGGAAAAATCCGGTCCGGGTTTTCCAGGTTGCCGACTCCATTCCGGACTCCGGGAAAAATCCGGTCCGGGTTTTCCAGGTTGCCGACTCCATTCCGGCCTCCGGGAAAAATCCGGTCCGGGTTTTCCAAATTACCGACTCCATTCCGGCCTCCGGGAAAAATCCGGTCCGGGTTTTCCGGGTTGCCGACTCCATTCCGGACTGCGGGAAAAATCCAATCCGGGTTTTCCAGGTTGCCGACTCCATTCCGGACTCTGGGAAAAATCCGGTCCGGGTTTTACAAAGTGCCGACTCCATTCCGGCCTCCGGGAAAAATCCGGTCCGGGTTTTCCAGGTTGCCGACTCCATTCCGGACTCCGGGAAAAATCCGGTCCGGGTTTTCCAAATTACCGACTCCATTCCGGACTGCGGGAAAAATCCGGTCCGGGTTTTCCAAATTACCGACTCCATTCCGGACTCCGGGAAAAATCCGGTCCGGGTTTTCCAAATTACCGACTCCATTCCGGACTCCGGGAAAAATCCGGTCCGGGTTTTCCAGGTTGCCGACTCCATTCCAAATTCCGGGAAAAATCCCGTCCGGGTTTTCCAGGTTGCCGACTCCATTCCGGACTCTGGGAAAAATCCGGTCCGGGTTTTCCAGGTTGCCGACTCCATTCCGGCCTCCGGGAAAAATCCGGTCCGGGTTTTCCAAATTACCGACTCCATTCCGGACTCCGGGAAAAATCCGGTCCGGGTTTTCCAGGTTGCCGACTCCATTCCAAACTCCGGGAAAAATCCGGTCCGGGTTTTCCAAATTACCGACTCCATTCCGGACTCCGGGAAAAATCCATTCCGGGTTTTCCAGGTTGCCGACTCCATTCCGGACTCCGGGAAAAATCCGGTCCGGGTTTTCCAAATTACCGACTCCATTCCGGACTGCGGGAAAAATCCGGTCCGGGTTTTCCAAATTACCGACTCCATTCCGGACTGCGGGAAAAATCCGGTCCGGGTTTTCCGGGTTGCCGACTCCATTCCAAACTCCGGGAAAAATCCGGTCTGGGTTTTCCGGGTTGCCGACTCCATTCCGGACTGCGGGAAAAATCCGGTCCGGGTTTTCCAAATTACCGACTCCATTCCGGACTCCGGGAAAAATCCGGTCCGGGTTTTCCAAATTACCGACTCCATTCCGGACTCCGAAAAAAATTCGGTCCGGGTTTTCCAGGTTGCCGACTCCATTCCGGACTCCGGGAAAAATCCGGTCCGGGTTTTCCAGGTTGCCGACTCCATTCCGGCCTCCGGGAAAAATCCTGTCCGGGTTTTCTAAATTACCGACTCCATTCCGGACTCTGGAAAAGTCCGGTCCGGGTTTTCCAGGTTGCCGACTCCATTCCGGCCTCCGGGAAAAATCCGGTCCGGGTTTTCCAAATTACCGACTCCATTCCGGACTGCGGGAAAAATCCGGTCCGGGTTTTCCAAATTACCGACTCCATTCCAGACTCCGGAAAAATCCGGTCCGGGTTTTCCAGGTTGCCGACTCCATTCCGGACTCCGGGAAAAATCCGGTCCGGGTTTTCCAGGTTGCCGACTCCATTCCGGACTCCCGGAAAAATCCGGTCCGGGTTTTCCAAATTACCGACTCCATTCCGGACTCCGGGAAAAATCCGGTCCGGGTTTTCCAAATTGCCGACTCCATTCCGGACTCTGGGAAAAATCCGGTCCGGGTTTTCCAGGTTGCCGACTCCATTCCGGCCTCCGGGAAAAATCCGGTCCGGGTTTTCCAAATTACCGACTCCATTCCGGACTGCGGGAAAAATCCGGTCCGGGTTTTCCGGGTTGCCGACTCCATTCCAAACTCCGGGAAAAATCCGGTCTGGGTTTTCCGGGTTGCCGACTCCATTCCGGACTGCGGGAAAAATCCGGTCCGGGTTTTCCAAATTACCGACTCCATTCCGGACTCCGGGAAAAATCCGGTCCGGGTTTTCCAGGTTGCCGACTCCATTCCGGACTGCGGGAAAAATCCGGTCCGGGTTTTCCAGGTTGCCGACTCCATTCCGGACTCCGGGAAAAATCCGGTCCGGGTTTTCCAGTTTGCCGACTCCATTCCGGACTCCGGGAAAAATCCGGTCCGGGTTTTCCAAATTACCGACTCCATTCCGGACTCCGAAAAAAATCCGGTCCGGGTTTTCCAGGTTGCCGACTCCATTCCGGCCTCCGGGAAAAATCCGGTCCGGGTTTTCCAAATTACCGACTCCATTCCGGACTCCGGGAAAAATCCAGTCCTGGTTTTCCAAATTACCGACTCCATTCCGGACTGCGGGAAAAATCCGGTCCGGGTTTTCCAGGTTGCCGACTCCATTCCGGCCTCCGGGAAAAATCCGGTCCGGGTTTTCCAGGTTGCCGACTCCATTCCGGACTCCGGGAAAAATCCGGTCCGGGTTTTCCAAATTACCGACTCCATTCCGGACTCCGGGAAAAATCCGGTCCGGGTTTTCCAGGTTGCCGACTCCATTCCGGACTGCGGGAAAAATCCGGTCCGGGTTTTCCAAATTACCGACTCCATTCCGGACTGCGGGAAAAATCCGGTCCGGGTTTTCCAAATTACCGACTCCATTCCGGACTCCGGGAAAAATCCGGTCCGGGTTTTCCAAATTACCGACTCCATTCCAAACTCCGGGAAAAATCCGGTCCGGGTTTTCCAGGTTGCCGACTCCATTCCGGACTCCCGGAAAAATCCGGTCCGGGTTTTCCAAATTACCGACTCCATTCCGGACTCCGGGAAAAATCCGGTCCGGGTTTTCCAGGTTGCTGACTCCATTCCGGACTGCGGGAAAAATCCGGTCCGGGTTTTCCAAATTACCGACTCCATTCCGGACTCCGGGAAAAATCCGGTCCGGGTTTTGCAGGTTGCCGACTCCATTCCAAATTCCGGGAAAAAACCCGTCCGGGTTTTCCAGGTTGCCGACTCCATTCCGGACTCCGGGAAAAATCCGGTCCGGGTTTTCCAAATTACCGACTCCATTCCGGCCTCCGGGAAAAATCCGGTCCGGGTTTTCCAAATTGCCGACTCCATTCCGGACTGCGGGAAAAATCCGGTTCGTGTTTTCCAGTTTGCCGACTCCATTCCGGCCTCAGGGAAAAATCCGGTCCGGGTTTTCCAGGTTGCCGACTCCATTCCGGCCTCCGGGAAAAATCCGGTCCGGGTTTTCCAGGTTGCCGACTCCATTCCAAACTCCGGGAAAAATCCGGTCCGGGTTTTCCAGGTTGCCGACTCCATTCCGGACTCCGGGAAAAATCCGGTCCGGGTTTTCCAGGTTGCCGACTCCATTCCGGACTGCGGGAAAAATCCGGTCCGGGTTTTCCAAATTACCGACTCCATTCCGGACTCCGGGAAAAATCCGGTCCGGGTTTTCCAAATTACCGACTCCATTCCGGACTCCGGGAAAAATCCGGTCCGGGTTTTCCAAATTACCGACTCCATTCCGGACTCCGAAAAAAATCCGGTCCGGGTTTTCCAGGTTGCCGACTCCATTCCGGACTCCGGGAAAAATCCGGTCCGGGTTTTCCGGGTTGCCGACTCCATTCCGGCCTCCGGGAAAAATCCGGTCCGGGTTTTCCAGGTTGCCGACTCCATTCCGGCCTCCGGGAAAAATCCGGTCCGGGTTTTCCAGGTTGCCGACTCCATTCCGGACTCCGGGAAAAATCCGGTCCGGGTTTTCCAGGTTGCCGACTCCATTCCGGCCTCCGGGAAAAATCCGGTCCGGGTTTTCCAGGTTGCCGACTCCATTCCGGCCTCCGGGAAATATCCGGTCCGGGTTTTCCAGGTTGCCGACTCCATTCCGGCCTCCGGGAAAAATCCAATCCGGGTTTTCCAGGTTGCCGACTCCATTCCGGACTGCGGGAAAAATCCGGTCCGGGTATTCCAAATTACCGACTCCATTCCAGACTCCGGAAAAATCCGGTCCGGGTTTTCCAAATTACCGACTCCATTCCGGCCTCCGGGAAAAATCCGGTCCGGGTTTTCCGGGTTGCCGACTCCATTCCGGACTGCGGGAAAAATCCAATCCGGGTTTTCCAGGTTGCCGACTCCATTCCGGACTGCGGGAAAAATCCGGTCCGGGTATTCCAAATTACCGACTCCATTCCGGCCTCCGGGAAACATCCGGTCCGGGTTTTCCAAATTACCGACTCCATTCCGGACTCCGGGAAAAATCCGGTCCGGGTTTTCCAGGTTGCCGACTCCATTCCGGACTCCGGGAAAAATCCGGTCCGGGTTTTCCAAATTACCGACTCCATTCCGGCCTCCGGGAAAAATCCGGTCCAGGTTTTCCAGGTTGCCGACTCCATTCCGGACTCCGGGAAAAATCCGGTCCGGGTTTTCCAAATTACCGACTCCATTCCGGACTCCGGGAAAAATCCGGTCCGGGTTTTCCAGGTTGCCGACTCCATTCCAAATTCCGGGAAAAATCCCGTCCGGGTTTTCCAGGTTGCCGACTCCATTCCGGACTCCGGGAAAAATCCGGTCCGGGTTTTCCAGGTTGCCGACTCCATTCCGGCCTCCGGGAAAAATCCGGTCCGGGTTTTCCAAATTGCCGACTCCATTCCGGACTCTGGGAAAAATCCGGTCCGGGTTTTACAAAGTGCCGACTCCATTCCGGCCTCCGGGAAAAATCCGGTCCGGGTTTTCCAGGTTGCCGACTCCATTCCGGACTCCGGGAAAAATCCGGTCCGGGTTTTCCAAATTACCGACTCCATTCCGGACTGCGGGAAAAATCCGGTCCGGGTTTTCCAAATTACCGACTCCATTCCGGACTCCGGGAAAAATCCGGTCCGGGTTTTCCAAATTACCGACTCCATTCCGGACTCCGGGAAAAATCCGGTCCGGGTTTTCCAGGTTGCCGACTCCATTCCAAATTCCGGGAAAAATCCCGTCCGGGTTTTCCAGGTTGCCGACTCCATTCCGGACTCTGGGAAAAATCCGGTCCGGGTTTTCCAGGTTGCCGACTCCATTCCGGCCTCCGGGAAAAATCCGGTCCGGGTTTTCCAAATTACCGACTCCATTCCGGACTCCGGGAAAAATCCGGTCCGGGTTTTCCAAATTACCGACTCCATTCCGGACTCCGGGAAAAATCCATTCCGGGTTTTCCAGGTTGCCGACTCCATTCCGGACTCCGGGAAAAATCCGGTCCGGGTTTTCCAAATTACCGACTCCATTCCGGACTGCGGGAAAAATCCGGTCCGGGTTTTCCAAATTACCGACTCCATTCCGGACTGCGGGAAAAATCCGGTCCGGGTTTTCCGGGTTGCCGACTCCATTCCAAACTCCGGGAAAAATCCGGTCTGGGTTTTCCGGGTTGCCGACTCCATTCCGGACTGCGGGAAAAATCCGGTCCGGGTTTTCCAAATTACCGACTCCATTCCGGACTCCGGGAAAAATCCGGTCCGGGTTTTCCAAATTACCGACTCCATTCCGGACTCCGAAAAAAATTCGGTCCGGGTTTTCCAGGTTGCCGACTCCATTCCGGACTCCGGGAAAAATCCGGTCCGGGTTTTCCAGGTTGCCGACTCCATTCCGGCCTCCGGGAAAAATCCTGTCCGGGTTTTCTAAATTACCGACTCCATTCCGGACTCTGGAAAAGTCCGGTCCGGGTTTTCCAGGTTGCCGACTCCATTCCGGCCTCCGGGAAAAATCCGGTCCGGGTTTTCCAGGTTGCCGACTCCATTCCGGACTGCGGGAAAAATCCGGTCCGGGTTTTCCAGGTTGCCGACTCCATTCCGGACTCCGGGAAAAATCCGGTCCGGGTTTTCCAGGTTGCCGACTCCATTCCGGACTCCGGGAAAAATCCGGTCCGGCTTTTCCAAATTACCGACTCCATTCCGGACTCCGAAAAAAATCCGGTCCGGGTTTTCCAGGTTGCCGACTCCATTCCGGCCTCCGGGAAAAATCCGGTCCGGGTTTTCCAAATTACCGACTCCATTCCGGACTGCGGGAAAAATCCGGTCCGGGTTTTCCAAATTACCGACTCCATTCCAGACTCCGGAAAAATCCGGTCCGGGTTTTCCAGGTTGCCGACTCCATTCCGGACTCCGGGAAAAATCCGGTCCGGGTTTTCCAGGTTGCCGACTCCATTCCGGACTCCCGGAAAAATCCGGTCCGGGTTTTCCAAATTACCGACTCCATTCCGGACTCCGGGAAAAATCCGGTCCGGGTTTTCCAAATTGCCGACTCCATTCCGGACTCTGGGAAAAATCCGGTCCGGGTTTTCCAGGTTGCCGACTCCATTCCGGCCTCCGGGAAAAATCCGGTCCGGGTTTTCCAAATTACCGACTCCATTCCGGACTGCGGGAAAAATCCGGTTCGTGTTTTCCAGTTTGCCGACTCCATTCCGGCCTCAGGGAAAAATCCGGTCCGGGTTTTCCGGGTTGCCGACTCCATTCCGGCCTCCGGGAAAAATCCGGTCCGGGTTTTCCAGGTTGCCGACTCCATTCCAAACTCCGGGAAAAATCCGGTCCGGGTTTTCCAGGTTGCCGACTCCATTCCGGACTCCGGGAAAAATCCGGTCCGGGTTTTCCAGGTTGCTGACTCCATTCCGGACTCCGGGTAAAAATCCGGTCCTGTTTTTTTAAATTACCGACTCCATTCCGGCCTCCGGGAAAAATCCGGTCCGGGTTTTCCAAATTACCGACTCCATTCCGGACTCCGGGAAAAATCCGGTCCGGGTTTTCCAAATTACCGACTCCATTCCGGACTGCGGGAAAAATCCGGTCCGGGTTTTCCAGGTTGCCGACTCCATTCCGGCCTCCGGGAAAAATCCGGTCCGGGTTTTCCAAATTACCGACTCCATTCCGGACTCCGGGAAAAATCCGGTCCGGGTTTTCCAAATTACCGACTCCATTCCGGACTCCGGGAAAAATCCGGTCCGGGTTTTCCAAATTACCGACTCCATTCCGGACTCCGAAAAAAATCCGGTCCGGGTTTTCCAGGTTGCCGACTCCATTCCGGCCTCCGGGAAAAATACGGTCCGGGTTTTCCAGGTTGCCGACTCCATTCCGGACTCCGGGAAAAATCCGGTCCGGGTTTTCCGGGTTGCCGACTCCATTCCGGCCTTCGGGAAAAATCCGGTCCGGGTTTTACAAAGTGCCGACTCCATTCCGGCCTCCGGGAAAAATCCGGTCCGGGTTTTGCAGGTTGCCGACTCCATTCCGGCCTCCGGGAAAAATCCGGTCCGGGTTTTCCAGGTTGCCGACTCCATTCCGGACTCCGGGAAAAATCCGGTCCGGGTTTTCCAGGTTGCCGACTCCATTCCGGCCTCCGGGAAATATCCGGTCCGGGTTTTCCAGGTTGCCGACTCCATTCCGGCCTCCGGGAAAAATCCAATCCGGGTTTTCCAGGTTGCCGACTCCATTCCGGACTGCGGGAAAAATCCGGTCCGGGTATTCCAAATTACCGACTCCATTCCAGACTCCGGAAAAATCCGGTCCGGGTTTTCCAAATTACCGACTCCATTCCGGACTCCGGGAAAAATCCGGTCCGGGTTTTCCGGGTTGCCGACTCCATTCCGGACTCCGGGTAAAAATCCGGTCCTGGTTTTCCAAATTACCGACTCCATTCCGGCCTCCGGGAAAAATCCGGTCCGGGTTTTCCAGGTCGCCGACTCCATTCCGGACTCCGGGAAAAATCCGGTTCGTGTTTTCCAGTTTGCCGACTCCATTCCGGCCTCAGGGAAAAATCCGGTCCGGGTTTTCCGGGTTGCCGACTCCATTCCGGCCTCCGGGAAAAATCCGGTCCGGGTTTTCCAGGTTGCCGACTCCATTCCAAACTCCGGGAAAAATCCGGTCCGGGTTTTCCAGGTTGCCGACTCCATTCCGGACTCCGGGAAAAATCCGGTCCGGGTTTTCCAGGTTGCTGACTCCATTCCGGACTCCGGGTAAAAATCCGGTCCTGTTTTTTTAAATTACCGACTCCATTCCGGCCTCCGGGAAAAATCCGGTCCGGGTTTTCCAAATTACCGACTCCATTCCGGACTCCGGGAAAAATCCGGTCCGGGTTTTCCAAATTACCGACTCCATTCCGGACTGCGGGAAAAATCCGGTCCGGGTTTTCCAGGTTGCCGACTCCATTCCGGCCTCCGGGAAAAATCCGGTCCGGGTTTTCCAAATTACCGACTCCATTCCGGACTCCGGGAAAAATCCGGTCCGGGTTTTCCAAATTACCGACTCCATTCCGGACTCCGAAAAAAATCCGGTCCGGGTTTTCCAGGTTGCCGACTCCATTCCGGCCTCCGGGAAAAATACGGTCCGGGTTTTCCAAATTACCGACTCCATTCCGGACTCCGGGAAAAATCCGGTCCGGGTTTTCCGGGTTGCCGACTCCATTCCGGCCTTCGGGAAAAATCCGGTCCGGGTTTTACAAAGTGCCGACTCCATTCCGGCCTCCGGGAAAAATCCGGTCCGGGTTTTCCAGGTTGCCGACTCCATTCCGGACTCCGGGAAAAATCCGGTCCGGGTTTTCCAAATTACCGACTCCATTCCGGACTCCGGGAAAAATCCGGTCCGGGTTTTCCAGGTTGCCGAATCCATTCCGGACTCCGGGTAAAAATCCGGTCCTGGTTTTCCAAATTACCGACTCCATTCCGGCCTCCGGGAAAAATCCGGTCCGGGTTTTCCAGGTCGCCGACTCCATTCCGGACTCCGGGAAAAATCCGGTCCGGGTTTTCCGGGTTGCCGACTCCATTCCGGACTGCGGGAAAAATCCAATCCGGGTTTTCCAGGTTGCCGACTCCATTCCGGACTGCGGGAAAAATCCGGTCCGGGTATTCCAAATTACCGACTCCATTCCAGACTCCGGAAAAATCCGGTCCGGGTTTTCCAGGTTGCCGACTCCATTCCGGACTCCGGGAAAAATCCGGTCCGGGTTTTCCAGGTTGCCGACTCCATTCCGGACTCCCGGAAAAATCCGGTCCGGGTTTTCCAGGTTGCTGACTCCATTCCAAACTCCGGGAAAAATCCGGTCCGGGTTTTCCAAAGTGCCGACTCCATTCCGGACTGCGGGAAAAATCCGGTCCGGGTTTTCCAAATTACCGACTCCATTCCGGAATCCGGGAAACATCCGGTCCGGGTTTTCCAAATTACCGACTCCATTCCGGACTCCGGGAAAAATCCGGTCCGGGTTTTCCAAATTACCGACTCCATTCCGGCCTCCGGGAAAAATCCGGTCCGGGTTTTCCAGGTTGCCGACTCCATTCCGGACTCCGGGAAAAATCCGGTCCGGGTTTTCCAAATTACCGACTCCATTCCGGACTCCGGGAAAAATCCGGTCCGGGTTTTCCGGGTTGCCGACTCCATTCCGGACTGCGGGAAAAATCCAATCCGGGTTTTCCAGGTTGCCGACTCCATTCCGGACTGCGGGAAAAATCCGGTCCGGGTATTCCAAATTACCGACTCCATTCCAGACTCCGGAAAAATCCGGTCCGGGTTTTCCAGGTTGCCGACTCCATTCCGGACTCCGGGAAAAATCCGGTCCGGGTTTTCCAGGTTGCCGACTCCATTCCGGACTCCCGGAAAAATCCGGTCCGGGTTTTCCAGGTTGCTGACTCCATTCCAAACTCCGGGAAAAATCCGGTCCGGGTTTTCCAAAGTGCCGACTCCATTCCGGACTGCGGGAAAAATCCGGTCCGGGTTTTCCAAATTACCGACTCCATTCCGGCCTCCGGGAAACATCCGGTCCGGGTTTTCCAAATTACCGACTCCATTCCGGACTCCGGGAAAAATCCGGTCCGGGTTTTCCAGGTTGCCGACTCCATTCCAAATTCCGGGAAAAATCCCGTCCGGGTTTTCCAGGTTGCCGACTCCATTCCGGCCTCCGGGAAAAATCCGGTCCGGGTTTTCCAAATTGCCGACTCCATTCCGGCCTCCGGCAAAAATGCGGTCCGGGTTTTCCAGGTTGCCGACTCCATTCCGGACTCCGGGAAAAATCCATTCCGGGTTTTCCAGGTTGCCGACTCCATTCCAGACTCCGGGAAAAATCCGGTCCGGGTTTTCCAAATTACCGACTCCATTCCGGACTGCGGGAAAAATCCGGTCCGGGTTTTCCAAATTACCGACTCCATTCCGGACTGCGGGAAAAATCCGGTCCGGGTTTTCCGGGTTGCCGACTCCATTCCAAACTCCGGGAAAAATCCGGTCTGGGTTTTCCGGGTTGCCGACTCCATTCCGGACTGCGGGAAAAATCCGGTCCGGGTTTTCCAAATTACCGACTCCATTCCGGACTCCGGGAAAAATCCGGTCCGGGTTTTCCAAAGTGCCGACTCCATTCCGGACTCCGGGAAAAATTCGGTCCGGGTTTTCCAGGTTGCCGACTCCATTCCGGACTCCGGGAAAAATCCGGTCCGGGTTTTCCAGGTTGCCGACTCCATTCCGGCCTCCGGGAAAAATCCGGTCCGGGTTTTCCAAATTACCGACTCCATTCCGGCCTCCGGGAAAAATCCTGTCCGGGTTTTCTAAATTACCGACTCCATTCCGGACTCTGGAAAAGTCCGGTCCGGGTTTTCCGGGTTGCCGACTCCATTCCAAACTCCGGGAAAAATCCGGTCCGGGTTTTCCAGGTTGCCGACTCCATTCCGGACTCCGGGAAAAATCCGGTCCGGGTTTTCCAAATTACCGACTCCATTCCGGCCTCCGGGAAACATCCGGTCCGGGTTTTCCAAATTACCGACTCCATTCCGGACTCCGGGAAAAATCCGGTCCTGGTTTTCCAGGTTGCCGACTCCATTCCGGACTCCGGGAAAAATCCTGTCCGGGTTTTCCAGGTTGCTGACTCCATTCCGGACTCCGGGAAAAATCCGGTCCGGGTTTTCCAGGTTGCCGACTCCATTCCGGCCTCCGGGAAAAATCCGGTCCGGGTTTTCCAAATTACCGACTCCATTCCGGACTCCGGGAAAAATCCGGTCCGGGTTTTCCAAATTACCGACTCCATTCCGGACTCCGGGAAAAATCCGGTCCGGGTTTTCCAAATTACCGACTCCATTCCGGACTCCGAAAAAAATCCGGTCCGGGTTTTCCAGGTTGCCGACTCCATTCCGGCCTCCGGGAAAAATACGGTCCGGGTTTTCCAGGTTGCCGACTCCATTCCGGACTCCGGGAAAAATCCGGTCCGGGTTTTCCGGGTTGCCGACTCCATTCCGGCCTTCGGGAAAAATCCGGTCCGGGTTTTCCAGGTTGCCGACTCCATTCCGGCCTCCGGGAAAAATCCGGTCCGGGTTTTGCAGGTTGCCGACTCCATTCCGGACTCCGGAAAAATCCGGTCCGGGTTTTCCAAATTACCGACTCCATTCCGGCCTCCGGGAAAAATCCAATCCGGGTTTTCCAGGTTGCCGACTCCATTCCGGACTGCGGGAAAAATCCGGTCCGGGTATTCCAAATTACCGACTCCATTCCAGACTCCGGAAAAATCCGGTCCGGGTTTTCCAAATTACCGACTCCATTCCGGACTCCGGGAAAAATCCGGTCCGGGTTTTCCAGGTTGCCGACTCCATTCCGGCCTCCGGGAAAAATCCGGTCCGGGTTTTCCGGGTTGCCGACTCCATTCCGGACTCCGGGTAAAAATCCGGTCCGGGTTTTCCAGGTTGCCGACTCCATTCCGGCCTCCGGGAAAAATCCGGTCCGGGTTTTCCAAATTACCGACTCCATTCCGGCCTCCGGGAAAAATCCTGTCCGGGTTTTCTAAATTACCGACTCCATTCCGGACTCTGGAAAAGTCCGGTCCGGGTTTTCCGGGTTGCCGACTCCATTCCAAACTCCGGGAAAAATCCGGTCCGGGTTTTCCAGGTTGCCGACTCCATTCCGGACTGCGGGAAAAATCCGGTCCGGGTTTTCCAGGTTGCCGACTCCATTCCGGACTCCGGGAAAAATCCGGTCCGGGTTTTCCAAATTACCGACTCCATTCCGGACTCCGGGAAAAATCCGGTCCGGGTTTTCCAAATTACCGACTCCATTCCGGCCTCCGGGAAAAATCCGGTCCGGGTTTTCCAAAGTGCCGACTCCATTCCGAACTCCGGGAAAAATTCGGTCCGGGTTTTCCAGGTTGCCGACTCCATTCCGGACTCCGGGAAAAATCCGGTCCGGGTTTTCCAGGTTGCCGACTCCATTCCGGCCTCCGGGAAAAATCCGGTCCGGGTTTTCCAAATTACCGACTCCATTCCGGACTCTGGAAAAGTCCGGTCCGGGTTTTCCGGGTTGCCGACTCCATTCCAAACTCCGGGAAAAATCCGGTCCGGGTTTTCCAGGTTGCCGACTCCATTCCGGACTGCGGGAAAAATCCGGTCCGGGTTTTCCAGGTTGCCGACTCCATTCCGGACTCCGGGAAAAATCCGGTCCGGGTTTTCCAAATTACCGACTCCATTCCGGCCTCCGGGAAACATCCGGTCCGGGTTTTCCAAATTACCGACTCCATTCCGGACTCCGGGAAAAATCCGGTCCGGGTTTTCCAAATTACCGACTCCATTCCGGCCTCCGGGAAAAATCCGGTCCGGGTTTTCCAGGTTGCCGACTCCATTCCGGACTCCGGGAAAAATCCGGTCCGGGTTTTCCAAATTACCGACTCCATTCCGGACTCCGGGAAAAATCCTGTCCGGGTTTTCTAAATTACCGACTCCATTCCGGACTCTGGAAAAGTCCGGTCCGGGTTTTCCAGGTTGCCGACTCCATTCCGGACTGCGGGAAAAATCCGGTCCGGGTTTTCCAGGTTGCCGACTCCATTCCGGACTCCGGGAAAAATCCGGTCCGGGTTTTCCAGGTTGCCGACTCCATTCCGGCCTCCGGGAAAAATCCGGTCCGGGTTTTCCAAATTACCGACTCCATTCCGGACTCCGGGAAAAATCCGGTCCGGGTTTTCCAAATTACCGACTCCATTCCGGACTCCGGGAAAAATCCGGTCCGGGTTTTCCAAATTACCGACTCCATTCCGGACTCCGAAAAAAATCCGGTCCGGGTTTTCCAGGTTGCCGACTCCATTCCGGCCTCCGGGAAAAATACGGTCCGGGTTTTCCAGGTTGCCGACTCCATTCCGGACTCCGGGAAAAATCCGTTCCGGGTTTTCCGGGTTGCCGACTCCATTCCGGCCTTCGGGAAAAATCCGGTCTGGGTTTTCCAGGTTGCCGACTCCATTCCGGCCTCCGGGAAAAATCCGGTCCGGGTTTTGCAGGTTGCCGACTCCATTCCGGACTCCGGAAAAATCCGGTCCGGGTTTTCCAAATTACCGACTCCATTCCGGCCTCCGGGAAAAATCCAATCCGGGTTTTCCAGGTTGCCGACTCCATTCCGGACTGCGGGAAAAATCCGGTCCGGGTTTTCCAAATTACCGACTCCATTCCGGACTGCGGGAAAAATCCGGTCCGGGTTTTCTAAATTACCGACTCCATTCCGGACTCTGGAAAAGTCCGGTCCGGGTTTTCCGGGTTGCCGACTCCATTCCAAACTCCGGGAAAAATCCGGTCCGGGTTTTCCAGGTTGCCGACTCCATTCCGGACTGCGGGAAAAATCCGGTCCGGGTTTTCCAGGTTGCCGACTCCATTCCGGACTCCGGGAAAAATCCGGTCCGGGTTTTCCAAATTACCGACTCCATTCCGGCCTCCGGGAAACATCCGGTCCGGGTTTTCCAAATTACCGACTCCATTCCGGACTCCGGGAAAAATCCGGTCCGGGTTTTCCAAATTACCGACTCCATTCCGGCCTCCGGGAAAAATCCGGTCCGGGTTTTCCAGGTTGCCGACTCCATTCCGGACTCCGGGAAAAATCCGGTCCGGGTTTTCCAAATTACCGACTCCATTCCGGACTCCGGGAAAAATCCTGTCCGGGTTTTCTAAATTACCGACTCCATTCCGGACTCTGGAAAAGTCCGGTCCGGGTTTTCCAGGTTGCCGACTCCATTCCGGACTGCGGGAAAAATCCGGTCCGGGTTTTCCAGGTTGCCGACTCCATTCCGGACTCCGGGAAAAATCCGGTCCGGGTTTTCCAGGTTGCCGACTCCATTCCGGACTCCGGGAAAAATCCGGTCCGGCTTTTCCAAATTACCGACTCCATTCCGGCCTCCGGGAAAAATCCGGTCCGGGTTTTCCAGGTTGCCGACTCCATTCCAAACTCCGGGAAAAATCCGGTCCGGGTTTTCCAGGTTGCCGACTCCATTCCGGACTCCGGGAAAAATCCGGTCCGGGTTTTCCAAATTACTGACTCCATTCCGGACTCCGGGAAAAATCCGGTCCGGGTTTTCCAGGTTGCTGACTCCATTCCGGACTCCGGGTAAAAATCCGGTCCGGGTTTTCCAGGTTGCCGACTCCATTCCGGACTGCGGGAAAAATCCGGTCCGGGTTTTCCAGGTTGCCGACTCCATTCCGGCCTCCGGGAAAAATCCGGTCCGGGTTTTCCAAATTACCGACTCCATTCCGGACTCCGGGAAAAATCCGGTCCGGGTTTTCCAAATTACCGACTCCATTCCGGACTCCGGGAAAAATCCGGTCCGGGTTTTCCAAATTACCGACTCCATTCCGGACTCCGAAAAAAATCCGGTCCGGGTTTTCCAGGTTGCCGACTCCATTCCGGCCTCCGGGAAAAATACGGTCCGGGTTTTCCAGGTTGCCGACTCCATTCCGGACTCCGGGAAAAATCCGGTCCGGGTTTTCCGGGTTGCCGACTCCATTCCGGCCTTCGGGAAAAATCCGGTCCGGGTTTTCCAGGTTGCCGACTCCATTCCGGCCTCCGGGAAAAATCCGGTCCGGGTTTTGCAGGTTGCCGACTCCATTCCGGACTCCGGAAAAATCCGGTCCGGGTTTTCCAGGTTGCCGACTCCATTCCGGCCTCCGGGAAAAATCCGGTCCGGGTTTTGCAGGTTGCCGACTCCATTCCGGACTCCGGGAAAAATCCAATCCGGGTTTTCCAGGTTGCCGACTCCATTCCGGACTGCGGGAAAAATCCGGTCCGGGTATTCCAAATTACCGACTCCATTCCAGACTCCGGAAAAATCCGGTCCGGGTTTTCCAAATTACCGACTCCATTCCGGACTCCGGGAAAAATCCGGTCCGGGTTTTCCAGGTTGCCGACTCCATTCCGGCCTCCGGGAAAAATCCGGTCCGGGTTTTCCGGGTTGCCGACTCCATTCCGGACTCCGGGTAAAAATCCGGTCCTGGTTTTCCAAATTACCGACTCCATTCCGGCCTCCGGGAAAAATCCGGTCCGGGTTTTCCAGGTCGCCGACTCCATTCCGGACTCCGGGAAAAATCCGGTCCGGGTTTTCCAGGTTGCCGACTCCATTCCGGACTCCGGGAAAAATCCGGTCCGGGTTTTCCAGGTTGCCGACTCCATTCCGGACTCCGGGAAAAATCCGGTCCGGGTTTTCCAAATTACCGACTCCATTCCGGACTCCGGGAAAAATCCGGTCCGGGTTTTCCGGGTTGCCGACTCCATTCCGGACTGCGGGAAAAATCCAATCCGGGTTTTCCAGGTTGCCGACTCCATTCCGGACTGCGGGAAAAATCCGGTCCGGGTATTCCAAATTACCGACTCCATTCCAGACTCCGGAAAAATCCGGTCCGGGTTTTCCAGGTTGCCGACTCCATTCCGGACTCCGGGAAAAATCCGGTCCGGGTTTTCCAGGTTGCCGACTCCATTCCGGACTCCCGGAAAAATCCGGTCCGGGTTTTCCAGGTTGCTGACTCCATTCCAAACTCCGGGAAAAATCCGGTCCGGGTTTTCCAAAGTGCCGACTCCATTCCGGACTGCGGGAAAAATCCGGTCCGGGTTTTCCAAATTACCGACTCCATTCCGGCCTCCGGGAAACATCCGGTCCGGGTTTTCCAAATTACCGACTCCATTCCGGACTCCGGGAAAAATCCGGTCCGGGTTTTCCAAATTACCGACTCCATTCCGGCCTCCGGGAAAAATCCGGTCCGGGTTTTCCAGGTTGCCGACTCCATTCCGGACTCCGGGAAAAATCCGGTCCGGGTTTTCCAAATTACCGACTCCATTCCGGACTCCGGGAAAAATCCGGTCCGGGTTTTCCAGGTTGCCGACTCCATTCCAAATTCCGGGAAAAATCCCGTCCGGGTTTTCCAGGTTGCCGACTCCATTCCGGACTCCGGGAAAAATCCGGTCCGGGTTTTCCAGGTTGCCGACTCCATTCCGGCCTCCGGGAAAAATCCGGTCCGGGTTTTCCAAATTGCCGACTCCATTCCGGCCTCCGGCAAAAATGCGGTCCGGGTTTTCCAGGTTGCCGACTCCATTCCGGACTCCGGGAAAAATCCATTCCGGGTTTTCCAGGTTGCCGACTCCATTCCGGACTCCGGGAAAAATCCGGTCCGGGTTTTCCAAATTACCGACTCCATTCCGGACTGCGGGAAAAATCCGGTCCGGGTTTTCCAAATTACCGACTCCATTCCGGACTGCGGGAAAAATCCGGTCCGGGTTTTCCGGGTTGCCGACTCCATTCCAAACTCCGGGAAAAATCCGGTCTGGGTTTTCCGGGTTGCCGACTCCATTCCGGACTGCGGGAAAAATCCGGTCCGGGTTTTCCAAATTACCGACTCCATTCCGGACTCCGGGAAAAATCCGGTCCGGGTTTTCCAAAGTGCCGACTCCATTCCGGACTCCGGGAAAAATTCGGTCCGGGTTTTCCAGGTTGCCGACTCCATTCCGGACTCCGGGAAAAATCCGGTCCGGGTTTTCCAGGTTGCCGACTCCATTCCGGCCTCCGGGAAAAATCCGGTCCGGGTTTTCCAAATTACCGACTCCATTCCGGCCTCCGGGAAAAATCCTGTCCGGGTTTTCTAAATTACCGACTCCATTCCGGACTCTGGAAAAGTCCGGTCCGGGTTTTGCAGGTTGCCGACTCCATTCCGGACTGCGGGAAAAATCCGGTCCGGGTTTTCCAGGTTGCCGACTCCATTCCGGACTCCGGGAAAAATCCGGTCCGGGTTTTCCAGGTTGCCGACTCCATTCCGGACTCCGGGAAAAATCCGGTCCGGGTTTTCCAAATTACCGACTCCATTCCGGACTCCGAAAAAAATCCGGTCCGGGTTTTCCAGGTTGCCGACTCCATTCCGGCCTCCGGGAAAAATCCGGTCCGGGTTTTCCAAATTACCGACTCCATTCCGGACTCCGGGAAAAATCCAGTCCTGGTTTTCCAAATTACCGACTCCATTCCGTCCTCCGGGAAAAATCCGGTCCGGGTTTTCCAGGTTGCCGACTCCATTCCAAATTCCGGGAAAAATCCCGTCCGGGTTTTCCAGGTTGCCGACTCCATTCCGGACTCCGGGAAAAATCCGGTCCGGGTTTTCCAAATTACCGACTCCATTCCGGCCTCCGGGAAAAATCCGGTCCGGGTTTTCCAAATTGCCGACTCCATTCCGGACTCTGGGAAAAATCCGGTCCGGGTTTTCCAGGTTGCCGACTCCATTCCGGCCTCCGGGAAAAATCCGGTCCGGGTTTTCCAAATTACCGACTCCATTCCGGACTGCGGGAAAAATCCGGTTCGTGTTTTCCAGTTTGCCGACTCCATTCCGGCCTCAGCGAAAAATCCGGTCCGGGTTTTCCGGGTTGCCGACTCCATTCCGGACTCCGGGAAAAATCCGGTCCGGGTTTTCCAGGTTGCCGACTCCATTCCAAACTCCGGGAAAAATCCGGTCCGGGTTTTCCAGGTTGCCGACTCCATTCCGGACTCCGGGAAAAATCCGGTCCGGGTTTTCCAGGTTGCCGACTCCATTCCGGCCTCCGGGAAAAATCCGGTCCGGGTTTTCCAGGTTGCCGACTCCATTCCGGCCTCCGGGAAATATCCGGTCCGGGTTTTCCAGTTTGCCGACTCCATTCCGGCCTCCGGGAAAAATCCAATCCGGGTTTTCCAGGTTGCCGACTCCATTCCGGACTGCGGGAAAAATCCGGTCCGGGTATTCCAAATTACCGACTCCATTCCAGACTCCGGAAAAATCCGGTCCGGGTTTTCCAAATTACCGACTCCATTCCGGACTCCGGGTAAAAATCCGGTCCGGGTTTTCCAAATTACCGACTCCATTCCGGACTCCGGGAAAAATCCGGTCCGGGTTTTCCGGGTTGCCGACTCCATTCCGGACTCCGGGAAAAATCCAATCCGGGTTTTGCAGGTTGCCGACTCCATTCCGGACTCCCGGAAAAATCCGGTCCGGGTTTTCCAGGTTGCTGACTCCATTCCAAACTCCGGGAAAAATCCGGTCCGGGTTTTCCAAAGTGCCGACTCCATTCCGGACTGCGGGAAAAATCCGGTCCGGGTTTTCCAAATTACCGACTCCATTCCGGCCTCCGGGAAACATCCGGTCCGGGTTTTCCAAATTACCGACTCCATTCCGGACTCCCGGAAAAATCCGGTCCGGGTTTTCCAAATTACCGACTCCATTCCGGCCTCCGGGAAACATCCGGTCCGGGTTTTCTAAATTACCGACTCCATTCCGGACTCTGGAAAAGTCCGGTCCGGGTTTTCCAGGTTGCCGACTCCATTCCGGCCTCCGGGAAAAATCCGGTCCGGGTTTTCCAGGTTGCCGACTCCATTCCAAACTCCGGGAAAAATCCGGTCCGGGTTTTCCAGGTTCCCGACTCCATTCCGGACTCCGGGAAAAATCCGGTCCGGGTTTTCCAGGTTGCCGACTCCATTCCGGACTCCGGGAAAAATCCGGTCCGGCTTTTCCAAATTACCGACTCCATTCCGGCCTCCGGGAAAAATCCGGTCCGGGTTTTCCAGGTTGCCGACTCCATTCCAAACTCCGGGAAATATCCGGTCCGGGTTTTCCAGGTTGCCGACTCCATTCCGGACTCCGGGAAAAATCCGGTCCGGGTTTTCCAGGTTGCTGACTCCATTCCGGACTCCGGGTAAAAATCCGGTCCGGGTTTTCCAGGTTGCCGACTCCATTCCGGACTGCGGGAAAAATCCGGTCCGGGTTTTCCAGGTTGCCGACTCCATTCCGGCCTCCGGGAAAAATCCGGTCCGGGTTTTCCAAATTACCGACTCCATTCCGGACTCCGGGAAAAATCCGGTCCGGGTTTTCCAAATTACCGACTCCATTCCGGCCTCCGGGAAACATCCGGTCCGGGTTTTCCAAATTACCGACTCCATTCCGGACTGCGGGAAAAATCCGGTCCGGGTTTTCCAAATTACCGACTCCATTCCGGCCTCCGGGAAAAATCCGGTCCGGGTTTTCCAGGTTGCCGACTCCATTCCAAACTCCGGGAAAAATCCGGTCCGGGTTTTCCGGGTTGCCGACTCCATTCCGGACTCCGGGAAAAATCCGGTCCGGGTTTTCCAAATTGCCGACTCCATTCCGGACTCCGGGAAAAATCCGGTCCGGGTTTTCCAGGTTGCCGACTCCATTCCGGCCTCCGGGAAAAATCCGGTCCGGGTTTTCCAGGTTGCCGACTCCATTCCGGCCTCCGGGAAAAATCCGGTCCGGGTTTTCCAGGTTGCCGACTCCATTCCGGACTCCGGGAAAAATCCGGTCCGGGTTTTCCAAATTACCGACTCCATTCCGGACTCCGGGAAAAATCCGGTCCGGGTTTTCCAAATTACCGACTCCATTCCGGCCTCCGGGAAAAATCCGGTCCGGGTTTTCCAGGTTGCCGACTCCATTCCGGACTGCGGGAAAAATCCGGTCCGGGTTTTCCAGGTTGCCGACTCCATTCCGGACTCCGGGAAAAATTCGGTCCGGGTTTTCCAGGTTGCCGACTCCATTCCGGACTCCGGGAAAAATCCGGTCCGGGTTTTCCAGGTTGCCGACTCCATTCCGGCCTCCGGGAAAAATCCGGTCCGGGTTTTCCAAATTACCGACTCCATTCCGGACTGCGGGAAAAATCCGGTCCGGGTTTTCCAGGTTGCCGACTCCATTCCGGACTCCGGGAAAAATCCGGTCCGGGTTTTCCAGGTTGCCGACTCCATTCCGGACTGCGGGAAAAATCCGGTCTGGGTTTTCCAAATTACCGACTCCATTCCGGCCTCCGGAAAAAATCCGGTCCGGGTTTTCCAAATTACCGACTCCATTCCGGCCTCCGGGAAAAATCCGGTCCGGGTTTTCCAAATTACCGACTCCATTCCGGCCTCCGGGAAAAATCCGGTCCGGGTTTTCCAGGTTGCCGACTCCATTCCGGCCTCCGGGAAAAATCCGCTCCGGGTTTTCCAGGTTGCCGACTCCATTCCAAACTCCGGGAAAAATCCGGTCCGGGTTTTCCAGGTTACCGACTCCATTCCGGACTGCGGGAAAAATCCGGTCCGGGTTTTCCAAATTACCGACTCCATTCCGGACTGCGGGAAAAATCCGGTCCGGGTTTTCCAAATTACCGACTCCATTCCGGCCTCCGGGAAAAATCCGGTCCGGGTTTTCCAAATTACCGACTCCATTCCGGCCTCCGCGAAAAATCCGGTCCAGGTTTTCCAGGTTGCCGACTCCATTCCGGACTGCGGGAAAAATCCGGTCCGGGTTTTCCAATTTACCGACTCCATTCCGGCCTCCAGGAAAAATCCGGTCCGGGTTTTCCAGGTTGCCGACTCCATTCCGGACTCCGGGAAAAATCCGGTCCGGGTTTTCCAAATTACCGACTCCATTCCGGACTCCGGGAAAAATCCGGTCCGGGTTTTCCAGGTTGCCGACTCCATTCCGGACTGCGGGAAAAATCCGGTCCGGGTTTTCCAGGTTGCCGACTCCATTCCGGCCTCCGGGAAAAATCCGCTCCGGGTTTTCCAGGTTGCCGACTCCATTCCGGCCTCCGGGAAAAATCCGGTCCGGGTTTTCCAGGTAGCCGGCTCCATTCCGGACTGCGGGAAAAATCCGGTCCGGGTTTTTCAAATTACCGACTCCATTCCGGACTCCCGGAAAAATCCGGTCCGGGTTTTCCAGGTTGCCGACTCCATTCCGGCCTCCGGGAAAAATCCGGTCCGGGTTTTCCAGGTTGCCGACTCCATTCCGGACTCCGGGAAAAATCTGGTCCGGGTTTTCCAGGTTGCCGACTCCATTCCAAACTTTGGGAAAAATCCGGTCCGGGTTTTCCAAATTACCGACTCCATTCCGGACTGTGGGAAAAATCCGGTCCGGGTTTTCCAGGTTGCCGACTCCATTCCGGACTGCGGGAAAAATCCGGTCCGGGTTTTCCAGGTTGCCGACTCCATTCCGGCCTCCGGGAAAAATCCTGTTCCGGTTTTCCGGGTTGCCGACTCAATTCCGGACTGCGGGAAAAATCCGGTCCGGGTTTTCCAAATTACCGACTCCATTCCGGACTCCGGGAAAAATCCGGTCCGGGTTTTCCAGGTTGCCGACTCCATTCCGGACTGTGGGAAAAATCCGGTCCGGGTTTTCCAGGTTGCCGACTCCATTCCGGACTCCGGGAAAAATCCGGTCCGGGTTTTCCAAATTACCGACTCCATTCCGGACTGCGGGAAAAATCCGGTCGGGGTATTCCGGGTTGCCGACTCCATTCCAAACTCCGGGAAAAATCCGTTCCGGGTTTTCCGGGTTGCCGACTCCATTCCGGACTCCGGGAAAAATCCGGTCCGGGTTTTCCAGGTTGCCGACTCCATTCCGGACTCCGGGAAAAATCCGGTCCGGGTTTTCCAGGTTGCCGACTCCATTCCGGACTCCGGGAAAAATCCGGTCCGGGTTTTCCGGGTTGCCGACTCCATTCCGGACTCCGGGAAAAATCCGGTCCGGGTTTTCCAGGTTGCCGACTCCATTCCGGCCTCCGGGAAAAATCCGGTCCGGGTTTTCCAGGTTGCCGACTCCATTCCGGACTCCGGGAAAAATCCGGTCCGGGTTTTCCAGGTTACCGACTCCATTCCGGACTCCGGGAAAAATCCGGTCCGGGTTTTCCAGGTTGCCGACTCCATTCCGGACTCCGGGAAAAATCCGGTCCGGGTTTTCCAGGTTGCCGACTCCATTCCGGCCTCCGGGAAAAATCCGGTCCGGGTTTTCCAGGTTGCCGACTCCATTCCGGACTGCGGGAAAAATCCGGTCCGGGTTTTCCAGGTTGCCGACTCCATTCCGGACTCCGGGAAAAATCCGGTCCGGGTTTTCCAGGTTGCCGACTCCATTCCGGACTCCGGGAAAAATCCGGTCCGGCTTTTCCAAATTACCGACTCCATTCCGGCCTCCGGGAAAAATCCGGTCCGGGTTTTCCAGGTTGCCGACTCCATTCCAAACTCCGGGAAAAATCCGGTCCGGGTTTTCCAGGTTGCCGACTCCATTCCGGACTCCGGGAAAAATCCGGTCCGGGTTTTCCAGGTTGCTGACTCCATTCCGGACTCCGGGTAAAAATCCGGTCCGGGTTTTCCAGGTTGCCGACTCCATTCCGGACTGCGGGAAAAATCCGGTCCGGGTTTTCCAGGTTGCCGACTCCATTCCGGCCTCCGGGAAAAATCCGGTCCGGGTTTTCCAAATTACCGACTCCATTCCGGACTCCGGAAAAAACCGGTCCGGGTTTTCCAAATTACCGACTCCATTCCGGACTCCGGGAAAAATCCGGTCCGGGTTTTCCAAATTACCGACTCCATTCCGGACTCCGAAAAAAATCCGGTCCGGGTTTTCCAGGTTGCCGACTCCATTCCAAACTCCGGGAAAAATCCGGTCCGGGTTTTCCAGGTTGCCGACTCCATTCCGGCCTCCGGGAAAAATCCGGTCCGGGTTTTGCAGGTTGCCGACTCCATTCCGGACTCCGGAAAAATCCGGTCCGGGTTTTCCAAATTACCGACTCCATTCCGGCCTCCGGGAAAAATCCAATCCGGGTTTTCCAGGTTGCCGACTCCATTCCGGACTGCGGGAAAAATCCGGTCCGGGTTTTCCAAATTACCGACTCCATTCCAGACTCCGGAAAAATCCGGTCCGGGTTTTCCAAATTACCGACTCCATTCCGGACTCCGGGAAAAATCCGGTCCGGGTTTTCCAGGTTGCCGACTCCATTCCGGCCTCCGGGAAAAATCCGGTCCGGGTTTTCCAGGTTGCCGACTCCATTCCAAACTCCGGGAAAAATCCGGTCTGGGTTTTCCAGGTTGCCGACTCCATTCCGGACTCCGGGAAAAATCCGGTCCGGGTTTTCCGGGTTGCCGACTCCATTCCAAACTCCGGGAAAAATCCGGTCTGGGTTTTCCGGGTTGCCGACTCCATTCCGGACTGCGGGAAAAATCCGGTCCGGGTTTTCCAAATTACCGACTCCATTCCGGACTCCGGGAAAAATCCGGTCCGGGTTTTCCAGGTTGCCGACTCCATTCCGGACTCCGGGAAAAATTCGGTCCGGGTTTTCCAGGTTGCCGACTCCATTCCGGACTCCGGGAAAAATCCGGTCCGGGTTTTCCAGGTTGCCGACTCCATTCCGGCCTCCGGGAAAAATCCGGTCCGGGTTTTCCAAATTACCGACTCCATTCCGGCCTCCGGGAAAAATCCTGTCCGGGTTTTCTAAATTACCGACTCCATTCCGGACTCTGGAAAAGTCCGGTCCGGGTTTTCCAGGTTGCCGACTCCATTCCGGCCTCCGGGAAAAATCCGGTCCGGGTTTTCCAGGTTGCCGACTCCATTCCGGACTGCGGGAAAAATCCGGTCCGGGTTTTCCAGGTTGCCGACTCCATTCCGGACTCCGGGAAAAATCCGGTCCGGGTTTTCCAGTTTGCCGACTCCATTCCGGACTCCGGGAAAAATCCGGTCCGGGTTTTCCAAATTACCGACTCCATTCCGGACTCCGAAAAAAATCCGGTCCGGGTTTTCCAGGTTGCCGACTCCATTCCGGCCTCCGGGAAAAATCCGGTCCGGGTTTTCCAAATTACCGACTCCATTCCGGACTCCGGGAAAAATCCAGTCCTGGTTTTCCAAATTACCGACTCCATTCCGGACTGCGGGAAAAATCCGGTCCGGGTTTTCCAGGTTGCCGACTCCATTCCGGCCTCCGGGAAAAATCCGGTCCGGGTTTTCCAGGTTGCCGACTCCATTCCGGACTGCGGGAAAAATCCGGTCCGGGTTTTCCAAATTACCGACTCCATTCCGGACTCCGGGAAAAATCCGGTCCGGGTTTTCCAAATTACCGACTCCATTCCGGACTCCGGGAAAAATCCGGTCCGGGTTTTCCAAATTACCGACTCCATTCCAAACTCCGGGAAAAATCCGGTCCGGGTTTTCCAGGTTGCCGACTCCATTCCGGACTCCCGGAAAAATCCGGTCCGGGTTTTCCAAATTACCGACTCCATTCCGGACTCCGGGAAAAATCCGGTCCGGGTTTTCCAGGTTGCTGACTCCATTCCGGACTGCGGGAAAAATCCGGTCCGGGTTTTCCAAATTACCGACTCCATTCCGGACTCCGGGAAAAATCCGGTCCGGGTTTTGCAGGTTGCCGACTCCATTCCAAATTCCGGGAAAAAACCCGTCCGGGTTTTCCAGGTTGCCGACTCCATTCCGGCCTCCGGGAAAAATCCGGTCCGGGTTTTCCAAATTACCGACTCCATTCCGGACTGCGGGAAAAATCCGGTTCGTGTTTTCCAGTTTGCCGACTCCATTCCGGCCTCAGGGAAAAATCCGGTCCGGGTTTTCCAGGTTGCCGACTCCATTCCGGCCTCCGGGAAAAATCCGGTCCGGGTTTTCCAGGTTGCCGACTCCATTCCAAACTCCGGGAAAAATCCGGTCCGGGTTTTCCAGGTTGCCGACTCCATTCCGGACTCCGGGAAAAATCCGGTCCGGGTTTTCCAGGTTGCCGACTCCATTCCGGACTGCGGGAAAAATCCGGTCCGGGTTTTCCAAATTACCGACTCCATTCCGGACTCCGGGAAAAATCCGGTCCGGGTTTTCCAAATTACCGACTCCATTCCGGACTCCGGGAAAAATCCGGTCCGGGTTTTCCAAATTACCGACTCCATTCCGGACTCCGAAAAAAATCCGGTCCGGGTTTTCCAGGTTGCCGACTCCATTCCGGACTCCGGGAAAAATCCGGTCCGGGTTTTCCAAATTACCGACTCCATTCCAGACTCCGGGAAAAATCCGGTCCGGGTTTTCCAAATTACCGACTCCATTCCAAACTCCGGGAAAAATCCGGTCCGGGTTTTCCAGGTTGCCGACTCCATTCCGGACTCCGGGAAAAATCCGGTCCGGGTTTTCCAGGTTGCCGACTCCATTCCGGCCTCCGGGAAAAATCCGGTCCGGGTTTTCCAGGTTGCCGACTCCATTCCGGCCTCCGGGAAAAATCCGGTCCGGGTTTTCCAGGTTGCCGACTCCATTCCGGCCTCCGGGAAATATCCGGTCCGGGTTTTCCAGGTTGCCGACTCCATTCCGGCCTCCGGGAAAAATCCAATCCGGGTTTTCCAGGTTGCCGACTCCATTCCGGACTGCGGGAAAAATCCGGTCCGGGTATTCCAAATTACCGACTCCATTCCAGACTCCGGAAAAATCCGGTCCGGGTTTTCCAAATTACCGACTCCATTCCGGACTCCGGGAAAAATCCGGTCCGGGTTTTCCAAATTACCGACTCCATTCCGGCCTCCGGGAAAAATCCGGTCCGGGTTTTCCGGGTTGCCGACTCCATTCCGGACTCCGGGTAAAAATCCGGTCCTGGTTTTCCAAATTACCGACTCCATTCCGGCCTCCGGGAAAAATCCGGTCCGGGTTTTCCAGGTCGCCGACTCCATTCCGGACTCCGGGAAAAATCCGGTCCGGGTTTTCCAGGTTGCCGACTCCATTCCGGACTCCGGGAAAAATCCGGTCCGGGTTTTCCAGGTTGCCGACTCCATTCCGGCCTCCGGGAAAAATCCGGTCCGGGTTTTCCAAATTACCGACTCCATTCCGGCCTCCGGGAAAAATCCGGTCCGGGTTTTCCGGGTTGCCGACTCCATTCCGGACTGCGGGAAAAATCCAATCCGGGTTTTCCAGGTTGCCGACTCCATTCCGGACTCTGGGAAAAATCCGGTCCGGGTTTTACAAAGTGCCGACTCCATTCCGGCCTCCGGGAAAAATCCGGTCCGGGTTTTCCAGGTTGCCGACTCCATTCCGGACTCCGGGAAAAATCCGGTCCGGGTTTTCCAAATTACCGACTCCATTCCGGACTGCGGGAAAAATCCGGTCCGGGTTTTCCAAATTACCGACTCCATTCCGGCCTCCGGGAAAAATCCGGTCCGGGTTTTCCAAATTACCGACTCCATTCCGGACTCCGGGAAAAATCCGGTCCGGGTTTTCCAGGTTGCCGACTCCATTCCAAACTCCGGGAAAAATCCGGTCCGGGTTTTCCAAATTACCGACTCCATTCCGGACTGCGGGAAAAATCCGGTCCGGGTTTTCCGGGTTGCCGACTCCATTCCAAACTCCGGGAAAAATCCGGTCTGGGTTTTCCGGGTTGCCGACTCCATTCCGGACTGCGGGAAAAATCCGGTCCGGGTTTTCCAAATTACCGACTCCATTCCGGCCTCCGGGAAAAATCCTGTCCGGGTTTTCTAAATTACCGACTCCATTCCGGACTCTGGAAAAGTCCGGTCCGGGTTTTCCAGGTTGCCGACTCCATTCCGGCCTCCGGGAAAAATCCGGTCCGGGTTTTCCAGGTTGCCGACTCCATTCCGGACTGCGGGAAAAATCCGGTCCGGGTTTTCCAGGTTGCCGACTCCATTCCGGACTCCGGGAAAAATCCGGTCCGGGTTTTCCAGGTTGCCGACTCCATTCCGGACTCCGGGAAAAATCCGGTCCGGCTTTTCCAAATTACCGACTCCATTCCGGACTCCGAAAAAAATCCGGTCCGGGTTTTCCAGGTTGCCGACTCCATTCCGGCCTCCGGGAAAAATCCGGTCCGGGTTTTCCAAATTACCGACTCCATTCCGGACTGCGGGAAAAATCCGGTCCGGGTTTTCCAAATTACCGACTCCATTCCGGACTCTGGGAAAAATCCGGTCCGGGTTTTCCAGGTTGCCGACTCCATTCCGGCCTCCGGGAAAAATCCGGTCCGGGTTTTCCAAATTACCGACTCCATTCCGGACTGCGGGAAAAATCCGGTCCGGGTTTTCCGGGTTGCCGACTCCATTCCAAACTCCGGGAAAAATCCGGTCTGGGTTTTCCGGGTTGCCGACTCCATTCCGGACTGCGGGAAAAATCCGGTCCGGGTTTTCCAAATTACCGACTCCATTCCGGACTCCGGGAAAAATCCGGTCCGGGTTTTCCAGGTTGCCGACTCCATTCCGGACTGCGGGAAAAATCCGGTCCGGGTTTTCCAGGTTGCCGACTCCATTCCGGACTCCGGGAAAAATCCGGTCCGGGTTTTCCAGTTTGCCGACTCCATTCCGGACTCCGGGAAAAATCCGGTCCGGGTTTTCCAAATTACCGACTCCATTCCGGACTCCGAAAAAAATCCGGTCCGGGTTTTCCAGGTTGCCGACTCCATTCCGGCCTCCGGGAAAAATCCGGTCCGGGTTTTCCAAATTACCGACTCCATTCCGGACTCCGGGAAAAATCCAGTCCTGGTTTTCCAAATTACCGACTCCATTCCGGACTGCGGGAAAAATCCGGTCCGGGTTTTCCAGGTTGCCGACTCCATTCCGGCCTCCGGGAAAAATCCGGTCCGGGTTTTCCAGGTTGCCGACTCCATTCCGGACTCCGGGAAAAATCCGGTCCGGGTTTTCCAAATTACCGACTCCATTCCGGACTCCGGGAAAAATCCGGTCCGGGTTTTCCAGGTTGCCGACTCCATTCCGGACTGCGGGAAAAATCCGGTCCGGGTTTTCCAAATTACCGACTCCATTCCGGACTGCGGGAAAAATCCGGTCCGGGTTTTCCAAATTACCGACTCCATTCCGGACTCCGGGAAAAATCCGGTCCGGGTTTTCCAAATTACCGACTCCATTCCAAACTCCGGGAAAAATCCGGTCCGGGTTTTCCAGGTTGCCGACTCCATTCCGGACTCCCGGAAAAATCCGGTCCGGGTTTTCCAAATTACCGACTCCATTCCGGACTCCGGGAAAAATCCGGTCCGGGTTTTCCAGGTTGCTGACTCCATTCCGGACTGCGGGAAAAATCCGGTCCGGGTTTTCCAAATTACCGACTCCATTCCGGACTCCGGGAAAAATCCGGTCCGGGTTTTGCAGGTTGCCGACTCCATTCCAAATTCCGGGAAAAAACCCGTCCGGGTTTTCCAGGTTGCCGACTCCATTCCGGACTCCGGGAAAAATCCGGTCCGGGTTTTCCAAATTACCGACTCCATTCCGGCCTCCGGGAAAAATCCGGTCCGGGTTTTCCAAATTGCCGACTCCATTCCGGACTCTGGGAAAAATCCGGTCCGGGTTTTCCAGGTTGCCGACTCCATTCCGGCCTCCGGGAAAAATCCGGTCCGGGTTTTCCAAATTACCGACTCCATTCCGGACTGCGGGAAAAATCCGGTTCGTGTTTTCCAGTTTGCCGACTCCATTCCGGCCTCAGGGAAAAATCCGGTCCGGGTTTTCCAGGTTGCCGACTCCATTCCGGCCTCCGGGAAAAATCCGGTCCGGGTTTTCCAGGTTGCCGACTCCATTCCAAACTCCGGGAAAAATCCGGTCCGGGTTTTCCAGGTTGCCGACTCCATTCCGGACTCCGGGAAAAATCCGGTCCGGGTTTTCCAGGTTGCCGACTCCATTCCGGACTGCGGGAAAAATCCGGTCCGGGTTTTCCAAATTACCGACTCCATTCCGGACTCCGGGAAAAATCCGGTCCGGGTTTTCCAAATTACCGACTCCATTCCGGACTCCGGGAAAAATCCGGTCCGGGTTTTCCAAATTACCGACTCCATTCCGGACTCCGAAAAAAATCCGGTCCGGGTTTTCCAGGTTGCCGACTCCATTCCGGACTCCGGGAAAAATCCGGTCCGGGTTTTCCGGGTTGCCGACTCCATTCCGGCCTCCGGGAAAAATCCGGTCCGGGTTTTCCAGGTTGCCGACTCCATTCCGGCCTCCGGGAAAAATCCGGTCCGGGTTTTCCAGGTTGCCGACTCCATTCCGGACTCCGGGAAAAATCCGGTCCGGGTTTTCCAGGTTGCCGACTCCATTCCGGCCTCCGGGAAAAATCCGGTCCGGGTTTTCCAGGTTGCCGACTCCATTCCGGCCTCCGGGAAATATCCGGTCCGGGTTTTCCAGGTTGCCGACTCCATTCCGGCCTCCGGGAAAAATCCAATCCGGGTTTTCCAGGTTGCCGACTCCATTCCGGACTGCGGGAAAAATCCGGTCCGGGTATTCCAAATTACCGACTCCATTCCAGACTCCGGAAAAATCCGGTCCGGGTTTTCCAAATTACCGACTCCATTCCGGACTCCGGGAAAAATCCGGTCCGGGTTTTCCAAATTACCGACTCCATTCCGGCCTCCGGGAAAAATCCGGTCCGGGTTTTCCGGGTTGCCGACTCCATTCCGGACTCCGGGTAAAAATCCGGTCCTGGTTTTCCAAATTACCGACTCCATTCCGGCCTCCGGGAAAAATCCGGTCCGGGTTTTCCAGGTCGCCGACTCCATTCCGGACTCCGGGAAAAATCCGGTCCGGGTTTTCCAGGTTGCCGACTCCATTCCGGACTCCGGGAAAAATCCGGTCCGGGTTTTCCAGGTTGCCGACTCCATTCCGGCCTCCGGGAAAAATCCGGTCCGGGTTTTCCAAATTACCGACTCCATTCCGGCCTCCGGGAAAAATCCGGTCCGGGTTTTCCGGGTTGCCGACTCCATTCCGGACTGCGGGAAAAATCCAATCCGGGTTTTCCAGGTTGCCGACTCCATTCCGGACTGCGGGAAAAATCCGGTCCGGGTATTCCAAATTACCGACTCCATTCCGGACTCCGGGAAAAATCCGGTCCGGGTTTTCCAAATTACCGACTCCATTCCGGCCTCCGGGAAAAATCCGGTCCAGGTTTTCCAGGTTGCCGACTCCATTCCGGACTCCGGGAAAAATCCGGTCCGGGTTTTCCAAATTACCGACTCCATTCCGGACTCCGGGAAAAATCCGGTCCGGGTTTTCCAGGTTGCCGACTCCATTCCAAATTCCGGGAAAAATCCCGTCCGGGTTTTCCAGGTTGCCGACTCCATTCCGGACTCCGGGAAAAATCCGGTCCGGGTTTTCCAGGTTGCCGACTCCATTCCGGCCTCCGGGAAAAATCCGGTCCGGGTTTTCCAAATTGCCGACTCCATTCCGGACTCTGGGAAAAATCCGGTCCGGGTTTTACAAAGTGCCGACTCCATTCCGGCCTCCGGGAAAAATCCGGTCCGGGTTTTCCAGGTTGCCGACTCCATTCCGGACTCCGGGAAAAATCCGGTCCGGGTTTTCCAAATTACCGACTCCATTCCGGACTGCGGGAAAAATCCGGTCCGGGTTTTCCAAATTACCGACTCCATTCCGGACTCCGGGAAAAATCCGGTCCGGGTTTTCCAAATTACCGACTCCATTCCGGACTCCGGGAAAAATCCGGTCCGGGTTTTCCAGGTTGCCGACTCCATTCCAAATTCCGGGAAAAATCCCGTCCGGGTTTTCCAGGTTGCCGACTCCATTCCGGACTCTGGGAAAAATCCGGTCCGGGTTTTCCAGGTTGCCGACTCCATTCCGGCCTCCGTGAAAAATCCGGTCCGGGTTTTCCAAATTACCGACTCCATTCCGGACTCCGGGAAAAATCCGGTCCGGGTTTTCCAAATTACCGACTCCATTCCGGACTCCGGGAAAAATCCATTCCGGGTTTTCCAGGTTGCCGACTCCATTCCGGACTCCGGGAAAAATCCGGTCCGGGTTTTCCAAATTACCGACTCCATTCCGGACTGCGGGAAAAATCCGGTCCGGGTTTTCCAAATTACCGACTCCATTCCGGACTGCGGGAAAAATCCGGTCCGGGTTTTCCGGGTTGCCGACTCCATTCCAAACTCCGGGAAAAATCCGGTCTGGGTTTTCCGGGTTGCCGACTCCATTCCGGACTGCGGGAAAAATCCGGTCCGGGTTTTCCAAATTACCGACTCCATTCCGGACTCCGGGAAAAATCCGGTCCGGGTTTTCCAAATTACCGACTCCATTCCGGACTCCGAAAAAAATTCGGTCCGGGTTTTCCAGGTTGCCGACTCCATTCCGGACTCCGGGAAAAATCCGGTCCGGGTTTTCCAGGTTGCCGACTCCATTCCGGCCTCCGGGAAAAATCCTGTCCGGGTTTTCTAAATTACCGACTCCATTCCGGACTCTGGAAAAGTCCGGTCCGGGTTTTCCAGGTTGCCGACTCCATTCCGGCCTCCGGGAAAAATCCGGTCCGGGTTTTCCAGGTTGCCGACTCCATTCCGGACTGCGGGAAAAATCCGGTCCGGGTTTTCCAGGTTGCCGACTCCATTCCGGACTCCGGGAAAAATCCGGTCCGGGTTTTCCAGGTTGCCGACTCCATTCCGGACTCCGGGAAAAATCCGGTCCGGCTTTTCCAAATTACCGACTCCATTCCGGACTCCGAAAAAAATCCGGTCCGGGTTTTCCAGGTTGCCGACTCCATTCCGGCCTCCGGGAAAAATCCGGTCCGGGTTTTCCAAATTACCGACTCCATTCCGGACTGCGGGAAAAATCCGGTCCGGGTTTTCCAAATTACCGACTCCATTCCAGACTCCGGAAAAATCCGGTCCGGGTTTTCCAGGTTGCCGACTCCATTCCGGACTCCGGGAAAAATCCGGTCCGGGTTTTCCAGGTTGCCGACTCCATTCCGGACTCCCGGAAAAATCCGGTCCGGGTTTTCCAAATTACCGACTCCATTCCGGACTCCGGGAAAAATCCGGTCCGGGTTTTCCAAATTGCCGACTCCATTCCGGACTCTGGGAAAAATCCGGTCCGGGTTTTCCAGGTTGCCGACTCCATTCCGGCCTCCGGGAAAAATCCGGTCCGGGTTTTCCAAATTACCGACTCCATTCCGGACTGCGGGAAAAATCCGGTTCGTGTTTTCCAGTTTGCCGACTCCATTCCGGCCTCAGGGAAAAATCCGGTCCGGGTTTTCCGGGTTGCCGACTCCATTCCGGCCTCCGGGAAAAATCCGGTCCGGGTTTTCCAGGTTGCCGACTCCATTCCAAACTCCGGGAAAAATCCGGTCCGGGTTTTCCAGGTTGCCGACTCCATTCCGGACTCCGGGAAAAATCCGGTCCGGGTTTTCCAGGTTGCTGACTCCATTCCGGACTCCGGGTAAAAATCCGGTCCTGTTTTTTTAAATTACCGACTCCATTCCGGCCTCCGGGAAAAATCCGGTCCGGGTTTTCCAAATTACCGACTCCATTCCGGACTCCGGGAAAAATCCGGTTCGGGTTTTCCAAATTACCGACTCCATTCCGGACTGCGGGAAAAATCCGGTCCGGGTTTTCCAGGTTGCCGACTCCATTCCGGCCTCCGGGAAAAATCCGGTCCGGGTTTTCCAAATTACCGACTCCATTCCGGACTCCGGGAAAAATCCGGTCCGGGTTTTCCAAATTACCGACTCCATTCCGGACTCCGGGAAAAATCCGGTCCGGGTTTTCCAAATTACCGACTCCATTCCGGACTCCGAAAAAAATCCGGTCCGGGTTTTCCAGGTTGCCGACTCCATTCCGGCCTCCGGGAAAAATACGGTCCGGGTTTTCCAGGTTGCCGACTCCATTCCGGACTCCGGGAAAAATCCGGTCCGGGTTTTCCGGGTTGCCGACTCCATTCCGGCCTTCGGGAAAAATCCGGTCCGGGTTTTACAAAGTGCCGACTCCATTCCGGCCTCCGGGAAAAATCCGGTCCGGGTTTTGCAGGTTGCCGACTCCATTCCGGCCTCCGGGAAAAATCCGGTCCGGGTTTTCCAGGTTGCCGACTCCATTCCGGACTCCGGGAAAAATCCGGTCCGGGTTTTCCAGGTTGCCGACTCCATTCCGGCCTCCGGGAAATATCCGGTCCGGGTTTTCCAGGTTGCCGACTCCATTCCGGCCTCCGGGAAAAATCCAATCCGGGTTTTCCAGGTTGCCGACTCCATTCCGGACTGCGGGAAAAATCCGGTCCGGGTATTCCAAATTACCGACTCCATTCCAGACTCCGGAAAAATCCGGTCCGGGTTTTCCAAATTACCGACTCCATTCCGGACTCCGGGAAAAATCCGGTCCGGGTTTTCCGGGTTGCCGACTCCATTCCGGACTCCGGGTAAAAATCCGGTCCTGGTTTTCCAAATTACCGACTCCATTCCGGCCTCCGGGAAAAATCCGGTCCGGGTTTTCCAGGTCGCCGACTCCATTCCGGACTCCGGGAAAAATCCGGTTCGTGTTTTCCAGTTTGCCGACTCCATTCCGGCCTCAGGGAAAAATCCGGTCCGGGTTTTCCGGGTTGCCGACTCCATTCCGGCCTCCGGGAAAAATCCGGTCCGGGTTTTCCAGGTTGCCGACTCCATTCCAAACTCCGGGAAAAATCCGGTCCGGGTTTTCCAGGTTGCCGACTCCATTCCGGACTCCGGGAAAAATCCGGTCCGGGTTTTCCAGGTTGCTGACTCCATTCCGGACTCCGGGTAAAAATCCGGTCCTGTTTTTTTAAATTACCGACTCCATTCCGGCCTCCGGGAAAAATCCGGTCCGGGTTTTCCAAATTACCGACTCCATTCCGGACTCCGGGAAAAATCCGGTCCGGGTTTTCCAAATTACCGACTCCATTCCGGACTGCGGGAAAAATCCGGTCCGGGTTTTCCAGGTTGCCGACTCCATTCCGGCCTCCGGGAAAAATCCGGTCCGGGTTTTCCAAATTACCGACTCCATTCCGGACTCCGGGAAAAATCCGGTCCGGGTTTTCCAAATTACCGACTCCATTCCGGACTCCGGGAAAAATCCGGTCCGGGTTTTCCAAATTACCGACTCCATTCCGGACTCCGAAAAAAATCCGGTCCGGGTTTTCCAGGTTGCCGACTCCATTCCGGCCTCCGGGAAAAATACGGTCCGGGTTTTCCAAATTACCGACTCCATTCCGGACTCCGGGAAAAATCCGGTCCGGGTTTTCCGGGTTGCCGACTCCATTCCGGCCTTCGGGAAAAATCCGGTCCGGGTTTTACAAAGTGCCGACTCCATTCCGGCCTCCGGGAAAAATCCGGTCCGGGTTTTCCAGGTTGCCGACTCCATTCCGGACTCCGGGAAAAATCCGGTCCGGGTTTTCCAAATTACCGACTCCATTCCGGACTCCGGGAAAAATCCGGTCCGGGTTTTCCAGGTTGCCGAATCCATTCCGGACTCCGGGTAAAAATCCGGTCCTGGTTTTCCAAATTACCGACTCCATTCCGGCCTCCGGGAAAAATCCGGTCCGGGTTTTCCAGGTCGCCGACTCCATTCCGGACTCCGGGAAAAATCCGGTCCGGGTTTTCCGGGTTGCCGACTCCATTCCGGACTGCGGGAAAAATCCAATCCGGGTTTTCCAGGTTGCCGACTCCATTCCGGACTGCGGGAAAAATCCGGTCCGGGTATTCCAAATTACCGACTCCATTCCAGACTCCGGAAAAATCCGGTCCGGGTTTTCCAGGTTGCCGACTCCATTCCGGACTCCGGGAAAAATCCGGTCCGGGTTTTCCAGGTTGCCGACTCCATTCCGGACTCCCGGAAAAATCCGGTCCGGGTTTTCCAGGTTGCTGACTCCATTCCAAACTCCGGGAAAAATCCGGTCCGGGTTTTCCAAAGTGCCGACTCCATTCCGGACTGCGGGAAAAATCCGGTCCGGGTTTTCCAAATTACCGACTCCATTCCGGAATCCGGGAAACATCCGGTCCGGGTTTTCCAAATTACCGACTCCATTCCGGACTCCGGGAAAAATCCGGTCCGGGTTTTCCAAATTACCGACTCCATTCCGGCCTCCGGGAAAAATCCGGTCCGGGTTTTCCAGGTTGCCGACTCCATTCCGGACTCCGGGAAAAATCCGGTCCGGGTTTTCCAAATTACCGACTCCATTCCGGACTCCGGGAAAAATCCGGTCCGGGTTTTCCGGGTTGCCGACTCCATTCCGGACTGCGGGAAAAATCCAATCCGGGTTTTCCAGGTTGCCGACTCCATTCCGGACTGCGGGAAAAATCCGGTCCGGGTATTCCAAATTACCGACTCCATTCCAGACTCCGGAAAAATCCGGTCCGGGTTTTCCAGGTTGCCGACTCCATTCCGGACTCCGGGAAAAATCCGGTCCGGGTTTTCCAGGTTGCCGACTCCATTCCGGACTCCCGGAAAAATCCGGTCCGGGTTTTCCAGGTTGCTGACTCCATTCCAAACTCCGGGAAAAATCCGGTCCGGGTTTTCCAAAGTGCCGACTCCATTCCGGACTGCGGGAAAAATCCGGTCCGGGTTTTCCAAATTACCGACTCCATTCCGGCCTCCGGGAAACATCCGGTCCGGGTTTTCCAAATTACCGACTCCATTCCGGACTCCGGGAAAAATCCGGTCCGGGTTTTCCAAATTACCGACTCCATTCCGGCCTCCGGGAAAAATCCGGTCCGGGTTTTCCAGGTTGCCGACTCCATTCCGGACTCCGGGAAAAATCCGGTCCGGGTTTTCCAAATTACCGACTCCATTCCGGACTCCGGGAAAAATCCGGTCCGGGTTTTCCAGGTTGCCGACTCCATTCCAAATTCCGGGAAAAATCCCGTCCGGGTTTTCCAGGTTGCCGACTCCATTCCGGACTCCGGGAAAAATCCGGTCCGGGTTTTCCAGGTTGCCGACTCCATTCCGGCCTCCGGGAAAAATCCGGTCCGGGTTTTCCAAATTGCCGACTCCATTCCGGCCTCCGGCAAAAATGCGGTCCGGGTTTTCCAGGTTGCCGACTCCATTCCGGACTCCGGGAAAAATCCATTCCGGGTTTTCCAGGTTGCCGACTCCATTCCAGACTCCGGGAAAAATCCGGTCCGGGTTTTCCAAATTACCGACTCCATTCCGGACTGCGGGAAAAATCCGGTCCGGGTTTTCCAAATTACCGACTCCATTCCGGACTGCGGGAAAAATCCGGTCCGGGTTTTCCGGGTTGCCGACTCCATTCCAAACTCCGGGAAAAATCCGGTCTGGGTTTTCCGGGTTGCCGACTCCATTCCGGACTGCGGGAAAAATCCGGTCCGGGTTTTCCAAATTACCGACTCCATTCCGGACTCCGGGAAAAATCCGGTCCGGGTTTTCCAAAGTGCCGACTCCATTCCGGACTCCGGGAAAAATTCGGTCCGGGTTTTCCAGGTTGCCGACTCCATTCCGGACTCCGGGAAAAATCCGGTCCGGGTTTTCCAGGTTGCCGACTCCATTCCGGCCTCCGGGAAAAATCCGGTCCGGGTTTTCCAAATTACCGACTCCATTCCGGCCTCCGGGAAAAATCCTGTCCGGGTTTTCTAAATTACCGACTCCATTCCGGACTCTGGAAAAGTCCGGTCCGGGTTTTCCGGGTTGCCGACTCCATTCCAAACTCCGGGAAAAATCCGGTCCGGGTTTTCCAGGTTGCCGACTCCATTCCGGACTCCGGGAAAAATCCGGTCCGGGTTTTCCAAATTACCGACTCCATTCCGGCCTCCGGGAAACATCCGGTCCGGGTTTTCCAAATTACCGACTCCATTCCGGACTCCGGGAAAAATCCGGTCCTGGTTTTCCAGGTTGCCGACTCCATTCCGGACTCCGGGAAAAATCCGGTCCGGGTTTTCCAAATTACCGACTCCATTCCGGCCTCCGGGAAAAATCCGGTCCGGGTTTTCCAGGTTGCCGACTCCATTCCGGACTCCGGGAAAAATCCTGTCCGGGTTTTCTAAATTACCGACTCCATTCCGGACTCTGGAAAAGTCCGGTCCGGGTTTTCCAGGTTGCCGACTCCATTCCGGACTGCGGGAAAAATCCGGTCCGGGTTTTCCAGGTTGCCGACTCCATTCCGGACTCCGGGAAAAATCCGGTCCGGGTTTTCCAGGTTGCCGACTCCATTCCGGCCTCCGGGAAAAATCCGGTCCGGGTTTTCCAAATTACCGACTCCATTCCGGACTCCGGGAAAAATCCGGTCCGGGTTTTCCAAATTACCGACTCCATTCCGGACTCCGGGAAAAATCCGGTCCGGGTTTTCCAAATTACCGACTCCATTCCGGACTCCGAAAAAAATCCGGTCCGGGTTTTCCAGGTTGCCGACTCCATTCCGGCCTCCGGGAAAAATACGGTCCGGGTTTTCCAGGTTGCCGACTCCATTCCGGACTCCGGGAAAAATCCGGTCCGGGTTTTCCGGGTTGCCGACTCCATTCCGGCCTTCGGGAAAAATCCGGTCCGGGTTTTCCAGGTTGCCGACTCCATTCCGGCCTCCGGGAAAAATCCGGTCCGGGTTTTGCAGGTTGCCGACTCCATTCCGGACTCCGGAAAAATCCGGTCCGGGTTTTCCAAATTACCGACTCCATTCCGGCCTCCGGGAAAAATCCGGTCCGGGTTTTCCAGGTTGCCGACTCCATTCCGGCCTCCGGGAAAAATCCGGTCCGGGTTTTCCGGGTTGCCGACTCCATTCCGGACTCCGGGTAAAAATCCGGTCCTGGTTTTCCAAATTACCGACTCCATTCCGGCCTCCGGGAAAAATCCGGTCCGGGTTTTCCAGGTTGCCGACTCCATTCCGGCCTCCGGGAAAAATCCGGTCCGGGTTTTCCGGGTTGCCGACTCCATTCCGGACTCCGGGTAAAAATCCGGTCCGGGTTTTCCAGGTTGCCGACTCCATTCCGGCCTCCGGGAAAAATCCGGTCCGGGTTTTCCAAATTACCGACTCCATTCCGGCCTCCGGGAAAAATCCTGTCCGGGTTTTCTAAATTACCGACTCCATTCCGGACTCTGGAAAAGTCCGGTCCGGGTTTTCCGGGTTGCCGACTCCATTCCAAACTCCGGGAAAAATCCGGTCCGGGTTTTCCAGGTTGCCGACTCCATTCCGGACTGCGGGAAAAATCCGGTCCGGGTTTTCCAGGTTGCCGACTCCATTCCGGACTCCGGGAAAAATCCGGTCCGGGTTTTCCAAATTACCGACTCCATTCCGGCCTCCGGGAAACATCCGGTCCGGGTTTTCCAAATTACCGACTCCATTCCGGACTCCGGGAAAAATCCGGTCCGGGTTTTCCAAATTACCGACTCCATTCCGGCCTCCGGGAAAAATCCGGTCCGGGTTTTCCAAAGTGCCGACTCCATTCCGAACTCCGGGAAAAATTCGGTCCGGGTTTTCCAGGTTGCCGACTCCATTCCGGACTCCGGGAAAAATCCGGTCCGGGTTTTCCAGGTTGCCGACTCCATTCCGGCCTCCGGGAAAAATCCGGTCCGGGTTTTCCAAATTACCGACTCCATTCCGGACTCTGGAAAAGTCCGGTCCGGGTTTTCCGGGTTGCCGACTCCATTCCAAACTCCGGGAAAAATCCGGTCCGGGTTTTCCAGGTTGCCGACTCCATTCCGGACTGCGGGAAAAATCCGGTCCGGGTTTTCCAGGTTGCCGACTCCATTCCGGACTCCGGGAAAAATCCGGTCCGGGTTTTCCAAATTACCGACTCCATTCCGGCCTCCGGGAAACATCCGGTCCGGGTTTTCCAAATTACCGACTCCATTCCGGACTCCGGGAAAAATCCGGTCCGGGTTTTCCAAATTACCGACTCCATTCCGGCCTCCGGGAAAAATCCGGTCCGGGTTTTCCAGGTTGCCGACTCCATTCCGGACTCCGGGAAAAATCCGGTCCGGGTTTTCCAAATTACCGACTCCATTCCGGACTCCGGGAAAAATCCTGTCCGGGTTTTCTAAATTACCGACTCCATTCCGGACTCTGGAAAAGTCCGGTCCGGGTTTTCCAGGTTGCCGACTCCATTCCGGACTGCGGGAAAAATCCGGTCCGGGTTTTCCAGGTTGCCGACTCCATTCCGGACTCCGGGAAAAATCCGGTCCGGGTTTTCCAGGTTGCCGACTCCATTCCGGCCTCCGGGAAAAATCCGGTCCGGGTTTTCCAAATTACCGACTCCATTCCGGACTCCGGGAAAAATCCGGTCCGGGTTTTCCAAATTACCGACTCCATTCCGGACTCCGGGAAAAATCCGGTCCGGGTTTTCCAAATTACCGACTCCATTCCGGACTCCGAAAAAAATCCGGTCCGGGTTTTCCAGGTTGCCGACTCCATTCCGGCCTCCGGGAAAAATACGGTCCGGGTTTTCCAGGTTGCCGACTCCATTCCGGACTCCGGGAAAAATCCGGTCCGGGTTTTCCGGGTTGCCGACTCCATTCCGGCCTTCGGGAAAAATCCGGTCCGGGTTTTCCAGGTTGCCGACTCCATTCCGGCCTCCGGGAAAAATCCGGTCCGGGTTTTGCAGGTTGCCGACTCCATTCCGGACTCCGGAAAAATCCGGTCCGGGTTTTCCAAATTACCGACTCCATTCCGGCCTCCGGGAAAAATCCAATCCGGGTTTTCCAGGTTGCCGACTCCATTCCGGACTGCGGGAAAAATCCGGTCCGGGTTTTCCAAATTACCGACTCCATTCCGGACTCCGGGAAAAATCCGGTCCGGGTTTTCCAAAGTGCCGACTCCATTCCGGACTCCGGGAAAAATTCGGTCCGGGTTTTCCAGGTTGCCGACTCCATTCCGGACTCCGGGAAAAATCCGGTCCGGGTTTTCCAGGTTGCCGACTCCATTCCGGCCTCCGGGAAAAATCCGGTCCGGGTTTTCCAAATTACCGACTCCATTCCGGCCTCCGGGAAAAATCCTGTCCGGGTTTTCTAAATTACCGACTCCATTCCGGACTCTGGAAAAGTCCGGTCCGGGTTTTCCGGGTTGCCGACTCCATTCCAAACTCCGGGAAAAATCCGGTCCGGGTTTTCCAGGTTGCCGACTCCATTCCGGACTGCGGGAAAAATCCGGTCCGGGTTTTCCAGGTTGCCGACTCCATTCCGGACTCCGGGAAAAATCCGGTCCGGGTTTTCCAAATTACCGACTCCATTCCGGCCTCCGGGAAACATCCGGTCCGGGTTTTCCAAATTACCGACTCCATTCCGGACTCCGGGAAAAATCCGGTCCGGGTTTTCCAAATTACCGACTCCATTCCGGCCTCCGGGAAAAATCCGGTCCGGGTTTTCCAGGTTGCCGACTCCATTCCGGACTCCGGGAAAAATCCGGTCCGGGTTTTCCAAATTACCGACTCCATTCCGGACTCCGGGAAAAATCCTGTCCGGGTTTTCTAAATTACCGACTCCATTCCGGACTCTGGAAAAGTCCGGTCCGGGTTTTCCAGGTTGCCGACTCCATTCCGGACTGCGGGAAAAATCCGGTCCGGGTTTTCCAGGTTGCCGACTCCATTCCGGACTCCGGGAAAAATCCGGTCCGGGTTTTCCAGGTTGCCGACTCCATTCCGGACTCCGGGAAAAATCCGGTCCGGCTTTTCCAAATTACCGACTCCATTCCGGCCTCCGGGAAAAATCCGGTCCGGGTTTTCCAGGTTGCCGACTCCATTCCAAACTCCGGGAAAAATCCGGTCCGGGTTTTCCAGGTTGCCGACTCCATTCCGGACTCCGGGAAAAATCCGGTCCGGGTTTTCCAAATTACTGACTCCATTCCGGACTCCGGGAAAAATCCGGTCCGGGTTTTCCAGGTTGCTGACTCCATTCCGGACTCCGGGTAAAAATCCGGTCCGGGTTTTCCAGGTTGCCGACTCCATTCCGGACTGCGGGAAAAATCCGGTCCGGGTTTTCCAGGTTGCCGACTCCATTCCGGCCTCCGGGAAAAATCCGGTCCGGGTTTTCCAAATTACCGACTCCATTCCGGACTCCGGGAAAAATCCGGTCCGGGTTTTCCAAATTACCGACTCCATTCCGGACTCCGGGAAAAATCCGGTCCGGGTTTTCCAAATTACCGACTCCATTCCGGACTCCGAAAAAAATCCGGTCCGGGTTTTCCAGGTTGCCGACTCCATTCCGGCCTCCGGGAAAAATACGGTCCGGGTTTTCCAGGTTGCCGACTCCATTCCGGACTCCGGGAAAAATCCGGTCCGGGTTTTCCGGGTTGCCGACTCCATTCCGGCCTTCGGGAAAAATCCGGTCCGGGTTTTCCAGGTTGCCGACTCCATTCCGGCCTCCGGGAAAAATCCGGTCCGGGTTTTGCAGGTTGCCGACTCCATTCCGGACTCCGGAAAAATCCGGTCCGGGTTTTCCAAATTACCGACTCCATTCCGGCCTCCGGGAAAAATCCAATCCGGGTTTTCCAGGTTGCCGACTCCATTCCGGACTGCGGGAAAAATCCGGTCCGGGTATTCCAAATTACCGACTCCATTCCAGACTCCGGAAAAATCCGGTCCGGGTTTTCCAAATTACCGACTCCATTCCGGACTCCGGGAAAAATCCGGTCCGGGTTTTCCAGGTTGCCGACTCCATTCCGGCCTCCGGGAAAAATCCGGTCCGGGTTTTCCGGGTTGCCGACTCCATTCCGGACTCCGGGTAAAAATCCGGTCCTGGTTTTCCAAATTACCGACTCCATTCCGGCCTCCGGGAAAAATCCGGTCCGGGTTTTCCAGGTCGCCGACTCCATTCCGGACTCCGGGAAAAATCCGGTCCGGGTTTTCCAGGTTGCCGACTCCATTCCGGACTGCGGGAAAAATCCAATCCGGGTTTTCCAGGTTGCCGACTCCATTCCGGACTGCGGGAAAAATCCGGTCCGGGTATTCCAAATTACCGACTCCATTCCAGACTCCGGAAAAATCCGGTCCGGGTTTTCCAGGTTGCCGACTCCATTCCGGACTCCGGGAAAAATCCGGTCCGGGTTTTCCAGGTTGCCGACTCCATTCCGGACTCCCGGAAAAATCCGGTCCGGGTTTTCCAGGTTGCTGACTCCATTCCAAACTCCGGGAAAAATCCGGTCCGGGTTTTCCAAAGTGCCGACTCCATTCCGGACTGCGGGAAAAATCCGGTCCGGGTTTTCCAAATTACCGACTCCATTCCGGCCTCCGGGAAACATCCGGTCCGGGTTTTCCAAATTACCGACTCCATTCCGGACTCCGGGAAAAATCCGGTCCGGGTTTTCCAAATTACCGACTCCATTCCGGCCTCCGGGAAAAATCCGGTCCGGGTTTTCCAGGTTGCCGACTCCATTCCGGACTCCGGGAAAAATCCGGTCCGGGTTTTCCAAATTACCGACTCAATTCCGGACTCCGGGAAAAATCCGGTCCGGGTTTTCCAGGTTGCCGACTCCATTCCAAATTCCGGGAAAAATCCCGTCCGGGTTTTCCAGGTTGCCGACTCCATTCCGGACTCCGGGAAAAATCCGGTCCGGGTTTTCCAGGTTGCCGACTCCATTCCGGCCTCCGGGAAAAATCCGGTCCGGGTTTTCCAAATTGCCGACTCCATTCCGGCCTCCGGCAAAAATGCGGTCCGGGTTTTCCAGGTTGCCGACTCCATTCCGGACTCCGGGAAAAATCCATTCCGGGTTTTCCAGGTTGCCGACTCCATTCCGGACTCCGGGAAAAATCCGGTCCGGGTTTTCCAAATTACCGACTCCATTCCGGACTGCGGGAAAAATCCGGTCCGGGTTTTCCAAATTACCGACTCCATTCCGGACTGCGGGAAAAATCCGGTCCGGGTTTTCCGGGTTGCCGACTCCATTCCAAACTCCGGGAAAAATCCGGTCTGGGTTTTCCGGGTTGCCGACTCCATTCCGGACTGCGGGAAAAATCCGGTCCGGGTTTTCCAAATTACCGACTCCATTCCGGACTCCGGGAAAAATCCGGTCCGAGTTTTCCAAAGTGCCGACTCCATTCCGGACTCCGGGAAAAATTCGGTCCGGGTTTTCCAGGTTGCCGACTCCATTCCGGACTCCGGGAAAAATCCGGTCCGGGTTTTCCAGGTTGCCGACTCCATTCCGGCCTCCGGGAAAAATCCGGTCCGGGTTTTCCAAATTACCGACTCCATTCCGGCCTCCGGGAAAAATCCTGTCCGGGTTTTCTAAATTACCGACTCCATTCCGGACTCTGGAAAAGTCCGGTCCGGGTTTTGCAGGTTGCCGACTCCATTCCGGACTGCGGGAAAAATCCGGTCCGGGTTTTCCAGGTTGCCGACTCCATTCCGGACTCCGGGAAAATCCGGTCCGGGTTTTCCAGGTTGCCGACTCCATTCCGGACTCCGGGAAAAATCCGGTCCGGGTTTTCCAAATTACCGACTCCATTCCGGACTCCGAAAAAAATCCGGTCCGGGTTTTCCAGGTTGCCGACTCCATTCCGGCCTCCGGGAAAAATCCGGTCCGGGTTTTCCAAATTACCGACTCCATTCCGGACTCCGGGAAAAATCCAGTCCTGGTTTTCCAAATTACCGACTCCATTCCGTCCTCCGGGAAAAATCCGGTCCGGGTTTTCCAGGTTGCCGACTCCATTCCAAATTCCGGGAAAAATCCCGTCCGGGTTTTCCAGGTTGCCGACTCCATTCCGGACTCCGGGAAAAATCCGGTCCGGGTTTTCCAAATTACCGACTCCATTCCGGCCTCCGGGAAAAATCCGGTCCGGGTTTTCCAAATTGCCGACTCCATTCCGGACTCTGGGAAAAATCCGGTCCGGGTTTTCCAGGTTGCCGACTCCATTCCGGCCTCCGGGAAAAATCCGGTCCGGGTTTTCCAAATTACCGACTCCATTCCGGACTGCGGGAAAAATCCGGTTCGTGTTTTCCAGTTTGCCGACTCCATTCCGGCCTCAGGGAAAAATCCGGTCCGGGTTTTCCGGGTTGCCGACTCCATTCCGGACTCCGGGAAAAATCCGGTCCGGGTTTTCCAGGTTGCCGACTCCATTCCAAACTCCGGGAAAAATCCGGTCCGGGTTTTCCAGGTTGCCGACTCCATTCCGGACTCCGGGAAAAATCCGGTCCGGGTTTTCCAGGTTGCCGACTCCATTCCGGCCTCCGGGAAAAATCCGGTCCGGGTTTTCCAGGTTGCCGACTCCATTCCGGCCTCCGGGAAATATCCGGTCCGGGTTTTCCAGTTTGCCGACTCCATTCCGGCCTCCGGGAAAAATCCAATCCGGGTTTTCCAGGTTGCCGACTCCATTCCGGACTGCGGGAAAAATCCGGTCCGGGTATTCCAAATTACCGACTCCATTCCAGACTCCGGAAAAATCCGGTCCGGGTTTTCCAAATTACCGACTCCATTCCGGACTCCGGGTAAAAATCCGGTCCGGGTTTTCCAAATTACCGACTCCATTCCGGACTCCGGGAAAAATCCGGTCCGGGTTTTCCGGGTTGCCGACTCCATTCCGGACTCCGGGAAAAATCCAATCCGGGTTTTGCAGGTTGCCGACTCCATTCCGGACTCCCGGAAAAATCCGGTCCGGGTTTTCCAGGTTGCTGACTCCATTCCAAACTCCGGGAAAAATCCGGTCCGGGTTTTCCAAAGTGCCGACTCCATTCCGGACTGCGGGAAAAATCCGGTCCGGGTTTTCCAAATTACCGACTCCATTCCGGCCTCCGGGAAACATCCGGTCCGGGTTTTCCAAATTACCGACTCCATTCCGGACTCCCGGAAAAATCCGGTCCGGGTTTTCCAAATTACCGACTCCATTCCGGCCTCCGGGAAACATCCGGTCCGGGTTTTCTAAATTACCGACTCCATTCCGGACTCTGGAAAAGTCCGGTCCGGGTTTTCCAGGTTGCCGACTCCATTCCGGCCTCCGGGAAAAATCCGGTCCGGGTTTTCCAGGTTGCCGACTCCATTCCAAACTCCGGGAAAAATCCGGTCCGGGTTTTCCAGGTTCCCGACTCCATTCCGGACTCCGGGAAAAATCCGGTCCGGGTTTTCCAGGTTGCCGACTCCATTCCGGACTCCGGGAAAAATCCGGTCCGGCTTTTCCAAATTACCGACTCCATTCCGGCCTCCGGGAAAAATCCGGTCCGGGTTTTCCAGGTTGCCGACTCCATTCCAAACTCCGGGAAATATCCGGTCCGGGTTTTCCAGGTTGCCGACTCCATTCCGGACTCCGGGAAAAATCCGGTCCGGGTTTTCCAGGTTGCTGACTCCATTCCGGACTCCGGGTAAAAATCCGGTCCGGGTTTTCCAGGTTGCCGACTCCATTCCGGACTGCGGGAAAAATCCGGTCCGGGTTTTCCAGGTTGCCGACTCCATTCCGGCCTCCGGGAAAAATCCGGTCCGGGTTTTCCAAATTACCGACTCCATTCCGGACTCCGGGAAAAATCCGGTCCGGGTTTTCCAAATTACCGACTCCATTCCGGACTCCGGGAAAAATCCGGTCCGGGTTTTCCAAATTACCGACTCCATTCCGGCCTCCGGGAAAAATCCAATCCGGGTTTTCCAGGTTGCCGACTCCATTCCGGACTGCGGGAAAAATCCGGTCCGGGTATTCCAAATTACCGACTCCATTCCAGACTCCGGAAAAATCCGGTCCGGGTTTTCCAAATTACCGACTCCATTCCGGCCTCCGGGAAAAATCCGGTCCGGGTTTTCCGGGTTGCCGACTCCATTCCGGACTCCGGGTAAAAATCCGGTCCTGGTTTTCCAAATTACCGACTCCATTCCGGCCTCCGGGAAAAATCCGGTCCGGGTTTTCCAGGTCGCCGACTCCATTCCGGACTCCGGGAAAAATCCGGTCCGGGTTTTCCAGGTTGCCGACTCCATTCCGGACTCCGGGAAAAATCCGGTCCGGGTTTTCCAGGTTGCCGACTCCATTCCGGACTCCGGGAAAAATCCGGTCCGGGTTTTCCAAATTACCGACTCCATTCCGGACTCCGGGAAAAATCCGGTCCGGGTTTTCCGGGTTGCCGACTCCATTCCGGACTGCGGGAAAAATCCAATCCGGGTTTTCCAGGTTGCCGACTCCATTCCGGACTGCGGGAAAAATCCGGTCCGGGTATTCCAAATTACCGACTCCATTCCAGACTCCGGAAAAATCCGGTCCGGGTTTTCCAGGTTGCCGACTCCATTCCGGACTCCGGGAAAAATCCGGTCCGGGTTTTCCAGGTTGCCGACTCCATTCCGGACTCCCGGAAAAATCCGGTCCGGGTTTTCCAGGTTGCTGACTCCATTCCAAACTCCGGGAAAAATCCGGTCCGGGTTTTCCAAAGTGCCGACTCCATTCCGGACTGCGGGAAAAATCCGGTCCGGGTTTTCCAAATTACCGACTCCATTCCGGCCTCCGGGAAACATCCGGTCCGGGTTTTCCAAATTACCGACTCCATTCCGGACTCCGGGAAAAATCCGGTCCGGGTTTTCCAAATTACCGACTCCATTCCGGACTCCGGGAAAAATCCGGTCCGGGTTTTCCAGGTTGCCGACTCCATTCCAAATTCCGGGAAAAATCCCGTCCGGGTTTTCCAGGTTGCCGACTCCATTCCGGACTCCGGGAAAAATCCGGTCCGGGTTTTCCAGGTTGCCGACTCCATTCCGGACTCCCGGAAAAATCCGGTCCGGGTTTTCCAGGTTGCTGACTCCATTCCAAACTCCGGGAAAAATCCGGTCCGGGTTTTCCAAAGTGCCGACTCCATTCCGGACTGCGGGAAAAATCCGGTCCGGGTTTTCCAAATTACCGACTCCATTCCGGCCTCCGGGAAACATCCGGTCCGGGTTTTCCAAATTACCGACTCCATTCCGGACTGCGGGAAAAATCCGGTCCGGGTTTTCCAAATTACCGACTCCATTCCGGACTGCGGGAAAAATCCGGTCCGGGTTTTCCGGGTTGCCGACTCCATTCCAAACTCCGGGAAAAATCCGGTCTGGGTTTTCCGGGTTGCCGACTCCATTCCGGACTGCGGGAAAAATCCGGTCCGGGTTTTCCAAATTACCGACTCCATTCCGGACTCCGGGAAAAATCCGGTCCGGGTTTTCCAAAGTGCCGACTCCATTCCGGACTCCGGGAAAAATTCGGTCCGGGTTTTCCAGGTTGCCGACTCCATTCCGGACTCCGGGAAAAATCCGGTCCGGGTTTTCCAGGTTGCCGACTCCATTCCGGCCTCCGGGAAAAATCCGGTCCGGGTTTTCCAAATTACCGACTCCATTCCGGCCTCCGGGAAAAATCCTGTCCGGGTTTTCTAAATTACCGACTCCATTCCGGACTCTGGAAAAGTCCGGTCCGGGTTTTCCAGGTTGCCGACTCCATTCCGGACTGCGGGAAAAATCCGGTCCGGGTTTTCCAGGTTGCCGACTCCATTCCGGACTGCGGGAAAAATCCGGTCCGGGTTTTCCAGGTTGCCGACTCCATTCCGGACTCCGGGAAAAATCCGGTCCGGGTTTTCCAGGTTGCCGACTCCATTCCGGACTCCGGGAAAAATCCGGTCCGGGTTTTCCAAATTACCGACTCCATTCCGGACTCCGAAAAAAATCCGGTCCGGGTTTTCCAGGTTGCCGACTCCATTCCGGCCTCCGGGAAAAATCCGGTCCGGGTTTTCCAAATTACCGACTCCATTCCGGACTCCGGGAAAAATCCAGTCCTGGTTTTCCAAATTACCGACTCCATTCCGTCCTCCGGGAAAAATCCTGTCCGGGTTTTCCAGGTTGCCGACTCCATTCCGGCCTCCGGGAAAAATCCGGTCCGGGTTTTCCAGGTTGCCGACTCCATTCCGGACTCCGGGAAAAATCCGGTCCGGGTTTTCCAAATTACCGACTCCATTCCAGACTCCGGGAAAAATCCGGTCCGGGTTTTCCAAATTACCGACTCCATTCCAAACTCCGGGAAAAATCCGGTCCGGGTTTTCCAGGTTGCCGACTCCATTCCGGACTCCCGGAAAAATCCGGTCCGGGTTTTCCAAATTACCGACTCCATTCCGGACTCCGGGAAAAATCCGGTCCGGGTTTTGCAGGTTGCCGACTCCATTCCAAATTCCGGGAAAAATCCCGTCCGGGTTTTCCAGGTTGCCGACTCCATTCCGGACTCCGGGAAAAATCCGGTCCGGGTTTTCCAGGTTGCCGACTCCATTCCGGACTCCGGGAAAAATCCGGTCCGGGTTTTCCAAATTACCGACTCCATTCCGGCCTCCGGGAAAAATCCGGTCCGGGTTTTCCGGGTTGCCGACTCCATTCCGGACTCCGGGTAAAAATCCGGTCCTGGTTTTCCAAATTACCGACTCCATTCCGGCCTCCGGGAAAAATCCGGTCCGGGTTTTCCAGGTCGCCGACTCCATTCCGGACTCCGGGAAAAATCCGGTCCGGGTTTTCCAGGTTGCCGACTCCATTCCGGACTCCGGGAAAAATCCGGTCCGGGTTTTCCAGGTTGCCGACTCCATTCCGGACTCCGGGAAAAATCCGGTCCGGGTTTTCCAAATTACCGACTCCATTCCGGACTCCGGGAAAAATCCGGTCCGGGTTTTCCGGGTTGCCGACTCCATTCCGGACTGCGGGAAAAATCCAATCCGGGTTTTCCAGGTTGCCGACTCCATTCCGGACTCCGGGAAAAATCCGGTCCGGGTTTTCCAGGTTGCCGACTCCATTCCGGACTCCCGGAAAAATCCGGTCCGGGTTTTCCAGGTTGCTGACTCCATTCCAAACTCCGGGAAAAATCCGGTCCGGGTTTTCCAAAGTGCCGACTCCATTCCGGACTGCGGGAAAAATCCGGTCCGGGTTTTCCAAATTACCGACTCCATTCCGGCCTCCGGGAAACATCCGGTCCGGGTTTTCCAAATTACCGACTCCATTCCGGACTCCGGGAAAAATCCGGTCCGGGTTTTCCAAATTACCGACTCCATTCCGGACTCCGGGAAAAATCCGGTCCGGGTTTTCCAGGTTGCCGACTCCATTCCAAATTCCGGGAAAAATCCCGTCCGGGTTTTCCAGGTTGCCGACTCCATTCCGGACTCCGGGAAAAATCCGGTCCGGGTTTTCCAGGTTGCCGACTCCATTCCGGCCTCCGGGAAAAATCCGGTCCGGGTTTTCCAAATTGCCGACTCCATTCCGGCCTCCGGCAAAAATGCGGTCCGGGTTTTCCAGGTTGCCGACTCCATTCCGGACTCCGGGAAAAATCCATTCCGGGTTTTCCAGGTTGCCGACTCCATTCCGGACTGCGGGAAAAATCCGGTCCGGGTTTTCCAAATTACCGACTCCATTCCGGACTGCGGGAAAAATCCGGTCCGGGTTTTCCGGGTTGCCGACTCCATTCCAAACTCCGGGAAAAATCCGGTCTGGGTTTTCCGGGTTGCCGACTCCATTCCGGACTGCGGGAAAAATCCGGTCCGGGTTTTCCAAATTACCGACTCCATTCCGGACTCCGGGAAAAATCCGGTCCGGGTTTTCCAAAGTGCCGACTCCATTCCGGACTCCGGGAAAAATTCGGTCCGGGTTTTCCAGGTTGCCGACTCCATTCCGGACTCCGGGAAAAATCCGGTCCGGGTTTTCCAGGTTGCCGACTCCATTCCGGCCTCCGGGAAAAATCCGGTCCGGGTTTTCCAAATTACCGACTCCATTCCGGCCTCCGGGAAAAATCCTGTCCGGGTTTTCTAAATTACCGACTCCATTCCGGACTCTGGAAAAGTCCGGTCCGGGTTTTCCAGGTTGCCGACTCCATTCCGGACTGCGGGAAAAATCCGGTCCGGGTTTTCCAGGTTGCCGACTCCATTCCGGACTCCGGGAAAAATCCGGTCCGGGTTTTCCAGGTTGCCGACTCCATTCCGGACTCCGGGAAAAATCCGGTCCGGGTTTTCCAAATTACCGACTCCATTCCGGACTCCGAAAAAAATCCGGTCCGGGTTTTCCAGGTTGCCGACTCCATTCCGGCCTCCGGGAAAAATCCGGTCCGGGTTTTCCAAATTACCGACTCCATTCCGGACTCCGGGAAAAATCCAGTCCTGGTTTTCCAAATTACCGACTCCATTCCGTCCTCCGGGAAAAATCCGGTCCGGGTTTTCCAGGTTGCCGACTCCATTCCGGCCTCCGGGAAAAATCCGGTCCGGGTTTTCCAGGTTGCCGACTCCATTCCGGACTCCGGGAAAAATCCGGTCCGGGTTTTCCAAATTACCGACTCCATTCCAGACTCCGGGAAAAATCCGGTCCGGGTTTTCCAAATTACCGACTCCATTCCAAACTCCGGGAAAAATCCGGTCCGGGTTTTCCAGGTTGCCGACTCCATTCCGGACTCCCGGAAAAATCCGGTCCGGGTTTTCCAAATTACCGACTCCATTCCGGACTCCGGGAAAAATCCGGTCCGGGTTTTGCAGGTTGCCGACTCCATTCCAAATTCCGGGAAAAATCCCGTCCGGGTTTTCCAGGTTGCCGACTCCATTCCGGACTCCGGGAAAAATCCGGTCCGGGTTTTCCAGGTTGCCGACTCCATTCCGGACTCCGGGAAAAATCCGGTCCGGGTTTTCCAAATTACCGACTCCATTCCGGCCTCCGGGAAAAATCCGGTCCGGGTTTTCCAAATTGCCGACTCCATTCCGGACTCTGGGAAAAATCCGGTCCGGGTTTTCCAGGTTGCCGACTCCATTCCGGCCTCCGGGAAAAATCCGGTCCGGGTTTTCCAAATTACCGACTCCATTCCGGACTGCGGGAAAAATCCGGTTCGTGTTTTCCAGTTTGCCGACTCCATTCCGGCCTCAGGGAAAAATCCGGTCCGGGTTTTCCGGGTTGCCGACTCCATTCCGGCCTCCGGGAAAAATCCGGTCCGGGTTTTCCAGGTTGCCGACTCCATTCCAAACTCCGGGAAAAATCCGGTCCGGGTTTTCCAGGTTGCCGACTCCATTCCGGACTCCGGGAAAAATCCGGTCCGGGTTTTCCAGGTTGCCGACTCCATTCCGGACTCCGGGAAAAATCCGGTCCGGGTTTTCCAGGTTGCCGACTCCATTCCGGCCTCCGGGAAATATCCGGTCCGGGTTTTCCAGGTTGCCGACTCCATTCCGGACTGCGGGAAAAATCCGGTCCGGGTATTCCAAATTACCGACTCCATTCCAGACTCCGGAAAAATCCGGTCCGGGTTTTCCAAATTACCGACTCCATTCCGGACTCCGGGAAAAATCCGGTCCGGGTTTTCCAAATTACCGACTCCATTCCGGCCTCCGGGAAAAATCCGGTCCGGGTTTTCCGGGTTGCCGACTCCATTCCGGACTCCGGGTAAAAATCCGGTCCGGGTTTTCCAAATTACCGACTCCATTCCGGACTCCGGGAAAAATCCGGTCCGGGTTTTCCGGGTTGCCGACTCCATTCCGGACTCCGGGAAAAATCCAATCCGGGTTTTCCAGGTTGCCGACTCCATTCCGGACTCCCGGAAAAATCCGGTCCGGGTTTTCCAGGTTGCTGACTCCATTCCAAACTCCGGGAAAAATCCGGTCCGGGTTTTCCAAAGTGCCGACTCCATTCCGGACTGCGGGAAAAATCCGGTCCGGGTTTTCCAAATTACCGACTCCATTCCGGCCTCCGGGAAACATCCGGTCCGGGTTTTCCAAATTACCGACTCCATTCCGGACTCCGGGAAAAATCCGGTCCGGGTTTTCCAAATTACCGACTCCATTCCGGACTCCGGGAAAAATCCGGTCCGGGTTTTCCAGGTTGCCGACTCCATTCCGGACTCCGGGAAAAATCCGGTCCGGGTTTTCCAAATTACCGACTCCATTCCGGCCTCCGGGAAAAATCCGGTCCGGGTTTTCCAGGTTGCCGACTCCATTCCGGACTCCGGGAAAAATCCGGTCCGGGTTTTCCAAATTACCGACTCCATTCCGGCCTCCGGGAAAAATCCGGTCCGGGTTTTCCAAATTACCGACTCCATTCCGGACTCCGGGAAAAATCCGGTCCGGGTTTTCCAGGTTGCCGACTCCATTCCGGCCTCCGGGAAAAATCCGGTCCGGGTTTTCCAAATTACCGACTCCATTCCGGCCTCCGGGAAAAATCCTGTCCGGGTTTTCTAAATTACCGACTCCATTCCGGACTCTGGAAAAGTCCGGTCCGGGTTTTCCAGGTTGCCGACTCCATTCCGGCCTCCGGGAAAAATCCGGTCCGGGTTTTCCAGGTTGCCGACTCCATTCCGGACTGCGGGAAAAATCCGGTCCGGGTTTTCCAGGTTGCCGACTCCATTCCGGACTCCGGGAAAAATCCGGTCCGGGTTTTCCAGGTTGCCGACTCCATTCCGGACTCCGGGAAAAATCCGGTCCGGGTTTTCCAAATTACCGACTCCATTCCGGACTCCGAAAAAAATCCGGTCCGGGTTTTCCAGGTTGCCGACTCCATTCCGGCCTCCGGGAAAAATCCGGTCCGGGTTTTCCAAATTACCGACTCCATTCCGGACTCCGGGAAAAATCCAGTCCTGGTTTTCCAAATTACCGACTCCATTCCGTCCTCCGGGAAAAATCCGGTCCGGGTTTTCCAGGTTGCCGACTCCATTCCGGCCTCCGGGAAAAATCCGGTCCGGGTTTTCCAGGTTGCCGACTCCATTCCGGACTCCGGGAAAAATCCGGTCCGGGTTTTCCAAATTACCGACTCCATTCCGGACTCCGGGAAAAATCCAGTCCGGGTTTTCCAGGTTGCCGACTCCATTCCGGACTGCGGGAAAAATCCGGTCCGGGTTTTCCAAATTACCGACTCCATTCCGGACTGCGGGAAAAATCCGGTCCGGGTTTTCCAAATTACCGACTCCATTCCGGACTGCGGGAAAAATCCGGTCCGGGTTTTCCAAATTACCGACTCCATTCCAAACTCCGGGAAAAATCCGGTCCGGGTTTTCCAGGTTGCCGACTCCATTCCGGACTCCCGGAAAAATCCGGTCCGGGTTTTCCAAATTACCGACTCCATTCCGGACTCCGGGAAAAATCCGGTCCGGGTTTTCCAGGTTGCTGACTCCATTCCGGACTCCGGGAAAAATCCAGTCCGGGTTTTGCAGGTTGCCGACTCCATTCCAAATTCCGGGAAAAAACCCGTCCGGGTTTTCCAGGTTGCCGACTCCATTCCGGACTCCGGGAAAAATCCGGTCCGGGTTTTCCAGGTTGCCGACTCCATTCCGGACTCCGGGAAAAATCCGGTCCGGGTTTTCCAAATTACCGACTCCATTCCGGCCTCCGGGAAAAATCCGGTCCGGGTTTTCCAAATTGCCGACTCCATTCCGGACTCTGGGAAAAATCCGGTCCGGGTTTTCCAGGTTGCCGACTCCATTCCGGCCTCCGGGAAAAATCCGGTCCGGGTTTTCCAAATTACCGACTCCATTCCGGACTGCGGGAAAAATCCGGTTCGTGTTTTCCAGTTTGCCGACTCCATTCCGGCCTCAGGGAAAAATCCGGTCCGGGTTTTCCAGGTTGCCGACTCCATTCCGGCCTCCGGGAAAAATCCGGTCCGGGTTTTCCAGGTTGCCGACTCCATTCCAAACTCCGGGAAAAATCCGGTCCGGGTTTTCCAGGTTGCCGACTCCATTCCGGACTCCAGGAAAAATCCGGTCCGGGTTTTCCAGGTTGCCGACTCCATTCCGGACTGCGGGAAAAATCCGGTCCGGGTTTTCCAAATTACCGACTCCATTCCGGACTCCGGGAAAAATCCGGTCCGGGTTTTCCAAATTACCGACTCCATTCCGGACTCCGGGAAAAATCCGGTCCGGGTTTTCCAAATTACCGACTCCATTCCGGACTCCGAAAAAAATCCGGTCCGGGTTTTCCAGGTTGCCGACTCCATTCCGGACTCCGGGAAAAATCCGGTCCGGGTTTTCCAGGTTGCCGACTCCATTCCGGACTCCGGGAAAAATCCGGTCCGGGTTTTCCAGGTTGCCGACTCCATTCCGGCCTCCGGGAAAAATCCGGTCCGGGTTTTCCAGGTTGCCGACTCCATTCCGGCCTCCGGGAAATATCCGGTCCGGGTTTTCCAGGTTGCCGACTCCATTCCGGCCTCCGGGAAAAATCCGGTCCGGGTTTTCCAGGTTGCCGACTCCATTCCGGCCTCCGGGAAAAATCCGGTCCGGGTTTTCCAGGTTGCCGACTCCATTCCGGCCTCCGGGAAATATCCGGTCCGGGTTTTCCAGGTTGCCGACTCCATTCCGGCCTCCGGGAAAAATCCAATCCGGGTTTTCCAGGTTGCCGACTCCATTCCGGACTGCGGGAAAAATCCGGTCCGGGTATTCCAAATTACCGACTCCATTCCAGACTCCGGAAAAATCCGGTCCGGGTTTTCCAAATTACCGACTCCATTCCGGACTCCGGGAAAAATCCGGTCCGGGTTTTCCAAATTACCGACTCCATTCCGGACTCCGGGAAAAATCCGGTCCGGGTTTTCCAAATTACCGACTCCATTCCGGCCTCCGGGAAAAATCCGGTCCGGGTTTTCCGGGTTGCCGACTCCATTCCGGACTCCGGGTAAAAATCCGGTCCTAGTTTTCCAAATTACCGACTCCATTCCGGCCTCCGGGAAAAATCCGGTCCGGGTTTTCCAGGTCGCCGACTCCATTCCGGACTCCGGGAAAAATCCGGTCCGGGTTTTCCAGGTTGCCGACTCCATTCCGGACTCCGGGAAAAATCCGGTCCGGGTTTTCCAGGTTGCCGACTCCATTCCGGACTGCGGGAAAAATCCGGTCCGGGTTTTCCAGGTTGCCGACTCCATTCCGGCCTCAGGGAAAAATCCGGTCCGGGTTTTCCGGGTTGCCGACTCCATTCCGGACTGCGGGAAAAATCCGGTCCGGGTTTTACAAAGTGCCGACTCCATTCCGGACTCCGGGAAAAATCCGGTCCGGGTTTTCCAGGTTGCCGACTCCATTCCGGCCTCCGGGAAAAATCCGGTCCGGGTTTTCCAAATTACCGACTCCATTCCGGCCTCCGGGAAAAATCCGGTCCGGGTTTTCCAGGTTGCCGACTCCATTCCAAACTCCGGGAAAAATCCGGTCCGGGTTTTCCAGGTTGCCGACTCCATTCCGGCCTCCGGGAAAAATCCGGTCCGGGTTTTCCAAATTACCGACTCCATTCCGGACTCCGGGAAAAATCCGGTCCGGGTTTTCCAGGTTGCCGACTCCATTTCGGACTCCGGGAAAAATCCGGTCCGGGTTTTCCAAATTACCGACTCCATTCCGGCCTCCGGGAAAAATCCGGTCCGGGTTTTCCAGGTTGCCGACTCCATTCCGGCCTCCGGGAAAAATCCTGTCCGGGTTTTCTAAATTACCGACTCCATTCCGGACTCTGGAAAAGTCCGGTCCGGGTTTTCCAAATTACCGACTCCATTCCAGACTCCGGAAAAATCCGGTCCGGGTTTTCCAGGTTGCCGACTCCATTCCGGACTCTGGGAGAAATCCGGTCCACGTTTTCCAGGTTGCCGACTCCATTCCGGACTGCGGGAAAAATCCGGTCCGGGTTTTCCAGGTTGCCGACTCCATTCCGGACTCCGGGAAAAATCCGGTCCGGCTTTTCCAAATTACCGACTCCATTCCGGACTGCGGGAAAAATCCGGTCCGGGTTTTCCAAATTACCGACTCCATTCCGGACTCCGGAAAAATCCGGTCCGGGTTTTCCAGGTTGCCGACTCCATTCCGGACTGCGGGTAAAAATCCGGTCCGGGTTTTCCAAATTACCGACTCCATTCCGGCCTCCGGGAAAAATCCGGTCCGGGTTTTCCAGGTTGCCGACTCCATTCCGGCCTCCGGGAAAAATCCGGTCCGGGTTTTCCAGGTCGCCGACTCCATTCCGGACTCCGGGAAAAATCCGGTCCGGGTTTTCCAGGTTGCCGACTCCATTCCGGACTCCGGGAAAAATCCGGTCCGGGTTTTCAAAATTACCGACTCCATTCCGGCCTCCGGGAAAAATCCGGTCCGGGTTTTCCAGGTTGCCGACTCCATTCCCGACTCCGGGAAAGATCCGGTCCGGGTTTTCCAGGTTGCCGACTCCATTCCGGACTCCGGGAAAAATACGGTCCGGGTTTTCCAAATTACCGACTCCATTCCGGCCTCCGGGAAACATCCGGTCCGGGTTTTCCAAATTACCGACTCCATTCCCGACTCCGGGAAAAATCCGGTCCGGGTTTTCCAAATTACCGACTCCATTCCGGACTCCGGGAAAAATCCGGTCCGGGTTTTCCAGGGTGCCGACTCCATTCCGGACTCCGGGAAAAATCCGGTCCGGGTTTTCCAGGTTGCCGACTCCATTCCAAACTTTGGGAAAAATCCGGTCCGGGTTTTCCAGGTTGCCGACTCCATTCCGGACTCCGGGAAAAATCCGGTCCGGGTTTTCCAAATTACCGACTCCATTCCGGCCTCCGGGAAAAATCCGGTCCGGGTTTTCCAGGTTGCCGACTCCATTCCGGCCTCCGGGAAAAATCCGGTCCGGGTTTTCCAGGTTGCCGACTCCATTCCGGACTCCGGGAAAAATCCGGTCCGGGTTTTCCGGGTTGCCGACTCCATTCCGGCCTCCGGGAAAAATACGGTCCGGGTTTTCCAAATTACCGACTCCATTCCGGACTCCGGGAGAAATCCGGTCCGGGTTTTCCAGGTTGCAGACTCCATTCCGGACTCCGGGAAAAATCCGGTCCGGGTTTTCCAAATTGCCGACTCCATTCCGGACTCCGGGAAAAATCCGGTCCGGGTTTTCCAAATTACCGACTCCATTCCAGCCTCCGGGAAAAATCCGGTCCGGGTTTTCCGGGTTGCCGACTCCATTCCGGCCTCCGGGAAAAATCCGGTCCGGGTTTTCCAGGTTGCCGACTCCATTCCGGCCTCCGGGAAAAATCCGGTCCGGGTTTTCCGGGTTCCCGACTCCATTCCGGACTCTGGGAAAAATCCGGTCCGGGTTTTCCAAATTACCGACTCCATTCCGGACTCCGGGAAAAATCCGGTCCGGGTTTTCCAAATTACCGACTCCATTCCGGACTCCGGGAAAAATCCGGTCCGGGTTTTCCAAATTACCGACTCCATTCCGGACTGCGGGAAAAATCAGGTCCGGGTTTTCCAGGTTGCCGACTCCATTCCGGCCTCAGGGAAAAATCCGGTCCGGGTTTTCCGGGTTGCCGACTCCATTCCGGACTCCGGGAAAAATCCGGTCCGGGTTTTACAAAGTGCCGACTCCATTCCGGCCTCCGGGAAAAATCCGGTCCGGGTTTTCCAGGTTGCCGACTCCATTCCAAACTCCGGGAAAAATCCGGTCCGGGTTTTCTAAATTACCGACTCCATTCCGGACTCTGGAAAAGTCCGGTCCGGGTTTTCCAAATTACCGACTCCATTCCGGACTCCGGGAAAATCCGGTCCGGGTTTTCCAGGTTGCCGACTCCATTCCGGACTCCGGGAAAAATCCGGTCCGGGTTTTCCAGGTTGCCGACTCCATTCCGGACTCCCGGAAAAATCCGGTCCGGGTTTTCCAGGTTGCTGACTCCATTCCGGCCTCCGGGAAAAATCCGGTCCGGGTTTTCCAGGTTGCCGACTCCATTCCGGACTGCGGGAAAAATCCGGTCCGGGTTTTCCAGGTTGCCGACTCCATTCCGGACTCCGGGAAAAATCCGGTCCGGGTTTTCCAAATTACCGACTCCATTCCGGCCTCCGGGAAAAATCCGGTCCGGCTTTTCCAAATTACCGACTCCATTCCGGACTCCGGAAAAATCCGGTCCGGGTTTTCCAGGTTGCCGACTCCATTCCGGACTGCGGGTAAAAATCCGGTCCGGGTTTTCCAAATTACCGACTCCATTCCGGCCTCCGGGAAAACTCCGGTCCGGGTTTTCCAGGTTGCCAACTCCATTCCGGCCTCCGGGAAAAATCCGGTCCGGGTTTTCCAGGTTGCCGACTCCATTCCGGCCTCCGGGAAACATCCGGTCCGGGTTTTCCAAATTACCGACTCCATTCCCGACTCCGGGAAAAATCCGGTCCGGGTTTTCCAAATTACCGACTCCATTCCGGACTCCGGGAAAAATCCGGTCCGGGTTTTCCAGGGTGCCGACTCCATTCCGGACTCCGGGAAAAATCCGGTCCGGGTTTTCCAGGTTGCCGACTCCATTCCAAACTTTGGGAAAAATCCGGTCCGGGTTTTCCAGGTTGCCGACTCCATTCCGGCCTCCGGGAAAAATACGGTCCGGGTTTTCCAAATTACCGACTCCATTCCGGACTCCGGAAAAATCCGGTCCGGGTTTTCCAAATTACCGACTCCATTCCGGACTCCGGGAAAAATCCGGTCCGGGTTTTCCGGGTTCCCGACTCCATTCCGGCCTCCGGGAAAAATCCGGTCCGGGTTTTCCAGGTTGCCGACTCCATTCCGGACTCCGGGAAAAAGTCCGGTCCGGGTTTTCCAAATTACCGACTCCATTCCGGACTCCGGGAAAAAGTCCGGTCCGGGTTTTCCAAATTACCGACTCCATTCCGGCCTCCGGGAAAAATGCGGTCCGGGTTTTCCGGGTTGCCGACTCCATTCCGGACTCCGGGAAAAATCCGGTCCGGGTTTTCCAGGTTGCCGACTCCATTCCAAATTCCGGGAAAAATCCCGTCCGGGTTTTCCAGGTTGCCGACTCCATTCCGGACTCCGGGAAAAATCCGGTCCGGGTTTTCCAGGTTGCCGACTCCATTCCGGCCTCCGGGAAAAATCCGGTCCGGGTTTTCCAAATTGCCGACTCCATTCCGGACTCTGGGAAAAATCCGGTCCGGGTTTTCCAGGTTGCCGACTCCATTCCGGCCTCCGGGAAAAATCCGGTCCGGGTTTTCCAAATTACCGACTCCATTCCGGCCTCCGGCAAAAATGCGGTCCGGGTTTTCCAGGTTGCCGACTCCATTCCGGACTCCGGGAAAAATCCATTCCGGGTTTTCCAGGTTGCCGACTCCATTCCGGACTCCGGGAAAAATCCGGTCCGGGTTTTCCAAATTACCGACTCCATTCCGGACTGCGGGAAAAATCCGGTCCGGGTTTTCCAAATTACCGACTCCATTCCGGACTGCGGGAAAAATCCGGTTCGGGTTTTCCAGGTTGCCGACTCCATTCCGGCCTCAGGGAAAAATCCGGTCCGGGTTTTCCGGGTTGCCGACTCCATTCCGGACTGCGGGAAAAATCCGGTCCGGGTTTTCCGGGTTGCCGACTCCATTCCAAACTCCGGGAAAAATCCGGTCCGGGTTTTCCGGGTTGCCGACTCCATTCCGGCCTCCGGGAAAAATCCGGTCCGGGTTTTCCAAATTACCGACTCCATTCCGGACTCCGGGAAAAATCCGGTCCGGGTTTTCCAGGTTGCCGACTCCATTCCGGACTGCGGGAAAAATCCGGTCCGGGTTTTCCAAATTACCGACTCCATTCCGGACTGCGGGAAAAATCCGGTCCGGGTTTTCCAAATTACCGACTCCATTCCAGACTCCGGAAAAATCCGGTCCGGGTTTTCCAGGTTGCCGACTCCATTCCGGACTCCGGGAAAAATCCGGTCCGGGTTTTCCAAATTACCGACTCCATTCCGGACTCCGGGAAAAATCCGGTCCGGGTTTTCCAGGTTGCCGACTCCATTCCGGACTCCGGGAAAAATCCGGTCCGGGTTTTCCAAATTACCGACTCCATTCCAGACTCCGGGAAAAATCCGGTCCGGGTTTTCCAGGTTGCCGACTCCATTCCGGCCTCCGGGAAAAATCCGGTCCGGGTTTTCCAGGTTGCCGACTCCATTCCGGACTCCGGGAAAAATCCGGTCCGGGTTTTCCAGGTTGCCGACTCCATTCCGGACTCCCGGAAAAATCCGGTCCGGGTTTTCCAGGTTGCCGACTCCATTCCAAACTCCGGGAAAAATCCGGTCCGGGTTTTCCAAATTACCGACTCCATTCCGGACTCCGAAAAAAATCCGGTCCGGGTTTTCCAGGTTGCCGACTCCATTCCGGCCTCCGGGAAAAATCCGGTCCGGGTTTTCCAAATTACCGACTCCATTCCGGACTCCGGGAAAAATCCGGTCCGGGTTTTCCAAATTACCGACTCCATTCCGGACTCCGGGAAAAATCCGGTCCGGGTTTTCCAGGTTGCCGACTCCATTCCGGACTCTGGGAAAAATCCGGTCCGGGTTTTCCAGGTTGCCGACTCCATTCCGGCCTCCGGGAAAAATCCGGTCCGGGTTTTCCAGGTTGCCGACTCCATTCCGGACTCCGGGAAAAATCCGGTCCGGGTTTTCCAGGTTGCCGACTCCATTCCGGACTCCCGGAAAAATCCGGTCCGGGTTTTCCAAATTACCGACTCCATTCCGGACTCCGGGAAAAATCCGGTCCGGGTTTTGCAGGTTGCCGACTCCATTCCAAATTCCGGGAAAAATCCCGTCCGGGTTTTCCAGGTTGCCGACTCCATTCCGGACTGCGGGAAAAATCCGGTCCGGGTTTTCCAGGTTGCCGACTCCATTCCGGACTCCGGGAAAAATCCGGTCCGGGTTTTCCAAATTACCGACTCCATTCCGGCCTCCGGGAAAAATCCGGTCCGGGTTTTCCAAATTGCCGACTCCATTCCGGACTCTGGGAAAAATCCGGTCCGGGTTTTCCAGGTTGCCGACTCCATTCCGGCCTCCGGGAAAAATCCGGTCCGGGTTTTTCAAATTACCGACTCCATTCCGGACTGCGGGAAAAATCCGGTCCGGGTTTTCCAGTTTGCCGACTCCATTCCGGCCTCAGGGAAAAATCCGGTCCGGGTTTTCCAGGTTGCCGACTCCATTCCAAACTCCGGGAAAAATCCGGTCCGGGTTTTGCAGGTTGCCGACTCCATTCCGGACTCCGGGAAAAATCCGGTCCGGGTTTTCCAGGTTGCCGACTCCATTCCGGACTGCGGGAAAAATCCGGTCCGGGTTTTCCAAATTACCGACTCCATTCCGGACTCCGGGTAAAAATCCGGTCCTGGTTTTTTAAATTACCGACTCCATTCCGGCCTCCGGGAAAGATCCGGTCCGGGTTTTCCAGGTTGCCGACTCCATTCCGGACTGCGGGAAAAATCCGGTCCGGGTTTTCCAGGTTGCCGACTCCATTCCGGCCTCCGGGAAAAATCCGGTCCGGGTTTTCCAAATTACCGACTCCATTCCGGACTCCGGGAAAAATCCGGTCCGGGTTTTCCAAATTACCGACTCCATTCCGGACTCCGAAAAAAATCCGGTCCGGGTTTTCCAGGTTGCCGACTCCATTCCGGCCTCCGGGAAAAATCCGGTCCGGCTTTTCCAAATTACCGACTCCATTCCGGACTCCGGGAAAAATCCAGTCCGGGTTTTCCGGGTTGCCGACTCCATTCCGGACTCCGGAAAAAATCCGGTCCGGGTTTTCCGGGTTGCCGACTCCATTCCGGACTCCGGGAAATATCCGGTCCGGGTTTTCCAAATTACCGACTCCATTCCGGACTCCGGGAAAAATCCAGTCCTGGTTTTCCAAATTACCGACTCCATTCCGGACTCCGGGAAAAATCCGGTCCGGGTTTTCCAGGTTGCCGACTCCATTCCGGACTGCGGGAAAAATCCGGTCCGGGTTTTCCAGGTTGCCGACTCCATTCCGGCCTCCGGGAAAAATCCGGTCCGGGTTTTCCAGGTTGCCGACTCCATTCCGGACTCCGGGAAAAATCCGGTCCGGGTTTTCCAAATTACCGACTCCATTCCGGCCTCCGGGAAAAATCCGGTCCGGGTTTTCCAGGTTGCCGACTCCATTCCGGACTGCGGGAAAAATCCGGTCCGGGTATTCCAAATTACCGACTCCATTCCAGACTCCGGAAAAATCCGGTCCGGGTTTTCCAAATTACCGACTCCATTCCGGACTCCGGGAAAAATCCGGTCCGGGTTTTCCAAATTACCGACTCCATTCCGGCCTCCGGGAAAAATCCGGTCCGGGTTTTCCGGGTTGCCGACTCCATTCCGGACTCCGGGTAAAAATGCGGTCCTGGTTTTCCAAATTACCGACTCCATTCTGGCCTCCGGGAAAAATCCGGTCCGGGTTTTCCAGGTTGCCGACTCCATTCCGGACTCCGGGAAAAATCCGGTCCGGGTTTTCCAGGTTGCCGACTCCATTCCGGACTCCGGGAAAAATCCGGTCCGGGTTTTCCAAATTACCGACTCCATTCCGGCCTCCGGGAAAAATCCGGTCCGGGTTTTCCAGGTTGCCGACTCCATTCCGGACTGCGGGAAAAATCCGGTCCGGGTTTTCCAAATTACCGACTCCATTCCGGACTCCCGGAAAAATCCGGTCCGGGTTTTCCAAATTACCGACTCCATTCCGGACTCCGGGAAAAATCCGGTCCGGGTTTTCCAGGTTGCCGACTCCATTCCGGACTCCGGGAAAAATCCGGTCCGGGTTTTCCAAATTACCGACTCCATTCCGGACTGCGGGAAAAATCCGGTCCAGGTTTTCCAGGTTGCCGACTCCATTCCGGCCTCAGGGAAAAATCCGGTCCGGGTTTTCCAGGTTGCCGACTCCATTCCGGCCTCCGGGAAAAATCCGGTCCGGGTTTTCCAAATTACCAACTCCATTCCGGCCTCCGGGAAAAATCCGGTCCGGGTTTTCCAGGTTGCCGACTCCATTCCAAACTCCGGGGAAAATCCGGTCCGGGTTTTCCAGGTTGCCGACTCCATTTCGGACTCCGGGAAAAATCCGGTCCGGGTTTTCCAGGTTGCCGACTCCATTCCGGACTCCGGGAAAAATCCGGTCCGGGTTTTCCAAATTGCCGACTCCATTCCGGACTCCGGGAAAAATCCGGTCCGGGTTTTCCAAATTGCCGACTCCATTCCGGACTCCGGGAAAAATCCGGTCCGGGTTTTCCAAATTACCGACTCCATTCCGGACTCCGGGAAAAATCCAGTCCTGGTTTTCCAAATTACCGACTCCATTCCGGACTCCGGGAAAAATCCGGTCCGGGTTTTCCAAATTACCGACTCCATTCCGGACTCCGGAAAAATCCGGTCCGGGTTTTCCAGGTTGCCGACTCCATTCCAAACTCCAGGAAAAATCCGGTCCGGGTTTTCCAGGTTGCCGACTCCATTCCGGCCTCCGGGAAAAATCCGGTCCGGGTTATCCGGGGTGCCGACTCCATTCCGCACTGCGGGAAAAATCCGGTCCGGGTTTTCCACGTTGCCGACTCCATTCCGGCCTCCGGGAAAAATCCGGTCCGGGTTTTCCAAATTACCGACGCCATTCCGGACTCCGGGAAAAATCCGGTCCGGGTTTTCCAGGTTGCCGACTCCATTCCGGCCTCCGGGAAAAATCCGGTCCGGGTTTTCCAGGTTGCCGACTCCATTCCAAACTCCGGGAAAAATCCGGTCCGGGTTTTCCAGGTTGCCGACTCCATTCCGGACTCCGGGAAAAATCCGGCCCGGGTTTTCCAGGTTGCCGAGTCCATTCCGGACTCCGGGAAAAATCCGGTCCGGGTTTTCCGGGTTGCCGACTCCATTCCGGACTCCGGGAAATATCCGGTCCGGGTTTTCCAAATTACCGACTCCATTCCGGACTCCGGGAAAAATCCGGTCCGGGTTTTCCAAATTACGGACTCCATTCCGGCCTCCGGGAAAAATCCGGTCCGGGTTTTCCAGGTTGCCGACTCCATTCCGGACTCCGGGAAAAGTCCGGTCCGGGTTTTCCGGGTTGCCGACTCCATTCCGGCCTCCGGGAAAAATCCGGTCCGGGTTTTCCAAATTACCAACTCCATTCCGGACTCTGGGAAAAATCCGGTCCGGGTTTTCCAGGTTGCCGACTCCATTCCGGACTCCGGAAAAATCCGGTCCGGGTTTTCCGGGTTGCTGACTCCATTCCGGCCTCCGGGAAAAATCCGGTCCGGGTTTTCCAGATTGCCGACTCCATTCCGGACTGCGGGAAAAATCCGGTCCGGGTTTTCCAAATTACCGACTCCATTCCGGACTCCGGGAAAAATCCGGTCCGGGTTTTCCAGATTGCCGACTCCATTCCGGACTGCGGGAAAAATCCGGTCCGGGTTTTCCAAATTACCAACTCCATTCCGGACTGCGGGAAAAGTCCGGTCCGGGTTTTCCAGGTTGCCGGCTCCATTCCGGACTCCGGGAAAAATCCGGTCCAGGTTTTCCGGGTTGCCGACTCCATTCCAAACTCCGGGAAAAATCCGGTCCGGGTTTTCCAAATTACCGACTCCATTCCGGCCTCCGGGAAAAATCCGGTCCGGGTTTTCCAGGTTGCCGACTCCATTCCGGACTCCGGGAAAAATCCGGTCCGGGTTTTCCGGGTTGCCGACTCCATTCCGGACTCCGGGAGAAATCCGGTCCGGGTTTTCCAAATTACCGACTCCATTCCGGACTCCGGAAAAATCCGGTCCGGGTTTTCCAGGTTGCCGACTCCATTCCAAACTCCAGGAAAAATCCGGTCCGGGTTTTCCAGGTTGCCGACTCCATTCCGGCCTCCGGGAAAAATCCGGTCCGGGTTATCCGGGGTGCCGACTCCATTCCGCACTGCGGGAAAAATCCGGTCCGGGTTTTCCACGTTGCCGACTCCATTCCGGACTCCGGGAAAAATCCGGTCCGGGTTTTCCAAATTACCGACGCCATTCCGGACTCCGGGAAAAATCCGGTCCGGGTTTTCCAGGTTGCCGACTCCATTCCGGCCTCCGGGAAAAATCCGGTCCGGGTTTTCCAGGTTGCCGACTCCATTCCAAACTCCGGGAAAAATCCGGTCCGGGTTTTCCAGGTTGCCGACTCCATTCCGGACTCCGGGAAAAATCCGGCCCGGGTTTTCCAGGTTGCTGAGTCCATTCCGGACTCCGGGAAAAATCCGGTCCGGGTTTTCCAGGTTGCCGAGTCCATTCCGGACTCCGGGAAAAATCCGGTCCGGGTTTTCCAGGTTGCCGACTCCATTCCAGCCTCCGGGAAAAATCCGGTCCGGGTTTTCCAAATTACCGACTCCATTCCGGCCTCCGGGAAAAATCCGCTCCGGGTTTTCCAGGTTGCCGACTCCATTCCGGCCTCCGGGAAAAATCCGGTCCGGGTTTTCCAAATTACCGACTCCATTCCGGACTGCGGGAAAAATCCGGTCCGGGTTTTCCAGGTTGCCGACTCCATTCCGGACTCCCGGAAAAATCCGGTCCGGGTTTTCCGGGTTGCCGACTCCATTCCGGACTGCGGGAAAAATCCGGTCCGGGTTTTCCAAATTACCGACTCCATTCCGGACTCCGGGAAAAATCCGGTCCGGGTTTTCCAAATTACGGACTCCATTCCGGCCTCCGGGAAAAATCCGGTCCGGGTTTTCCAGGTTGCCGACTCCATTCCGGACTCCGGGAAAAGTCCGGTCCGGGTTTTCCGGGTTGCCGACTCCATTCCGGCCTCCGGGAAAAATCCGGTCCGGGTTTTCCAAATTACCAACTCCATTCCGGACTCTGGGAAAAATCCGGTCCGGGTTTTCCAGGTTGCCGACTCCATTCCGGACTCCGGAAAAATCCGGTCCGGGTTTTCCGGGTTGCTGACTCCATTCCGGACTCCGGGAAAAATCCGGTCCGGGTTTTCCAGATTGCCGACTCCATTCCGGACTGCGGGAAAAATCCGGTCCGGGTTTTCCAAATTACCGACTCCATTCCGGACTCCGGGAAAAATCCGGTCCGGGTTTTCCAGATTGCCGACTCCATTCCGGACTGCGGGAAAAATCCGGTCCGGGTTTTCCAAATTACCAACTCCATTCCGGACTGCGGGAAAAGTCCGGTCCGGGTTTTCCGGGTTGCCGACTCCATTCCGGACTCCGGGAAAAATCCGGTCCGGGTTTTCCAGGTTGCCGACTCCATTCCGGACTCCGGGAAAAATCCGGTCCGGGTTTTCCAGGTTGCCGACTCCATTCCGGACTCCGGGGGAAAAATCCGGTCCGGGTTTTCCAGGTTGCCGACTCCATTCCAGCCTCCGGGAAAAATCCGGTCCGGGTTTTCCAGGTTGCCGACTCCATTCCGGACTCTGGGAAAAATCCGGTCCGGGTTTTCCAGGTTGCCGACTCCATTCCAGCCTCCGGGAAAAATCCGGTCCGGGTTTTCCAAATTACCGACTCCATTCCGGACTCCGGGAAAAATCCGGTCCGGGTTTTCCAAAGTACCGACTCCATTCCGGACACCGGGAAAAATCCGGTCCTGGTTTTCCGGGTTGCCGACTCCATTCCAAACTCCGGGAAAAATCCGGTCCGGGTTTTCCAAATTACCGACTCCATTCCGGCCTCCGGGAAAAATCCGGTCCGGGTTTTCCAGGTTGCCGACTCCATTCCGGACTCCGGGAAAAATCCGGTCCGGGTTTTCCGGGTTGCCGACTCCATTCCGGACTCCGGGAAAAATCCGGTCCGGGTTTTCCAGGTTGCCGACTCCATTCCGGACTCCCGGAAAAATCCGGTCCGGGTTTTGCAGGTTGCCGACTCCATTCCGGACTCCGGGAGAAATCCGGTCCGGGTTTTCCAGGTTGCCGACTCCATTCCGGACTCCGGGAAAAATCCGGTCCGGGTTTTCCAAATTACCGACTCCATTCCGGCCTCCAGCAAAAATCCGGTCCGGGTTTTCCAGGTTGCCGACTCCATTCCAAACTCCGGGAAAAATCCGGTCCGGGTTTTCCGGGTTGCCGACTCCATTCCGGACTGCGGGAAAAATCCGGTCCGGGTTTTCCAGGTTGCTGACTCCATTCCGGACTCCGGGAAAAATCCGGTCCGGGTTTTCCAAATTACCGACTCCATTCCGGAGTGCGGGAAAAATCCGGTCCGGGTTTTCCAGATTGCCGACTCCATTCCGGACTGCGGGAAAAATCCGGTCCGGGTTTTCCAAATTACCGACTCCATTCCGGACTCCGGGAAAAATCCGGTCCGTGTTTTCCGGGTTGCCAAATCCATTCCGGACTCCGGGAAAAATCCGGTCCTGATTTTCCAAATTACCGACTCCATTCCGGACTCCGGGAAAAATCCGGTCCGGGTTTTCCAGGTTGCCGACTCCATTCCGGCCTCCGGGAAAAATCCGGTCCGGGTTTTCCAGGTTGCCGACTCCATTCCGGACTGCGGGAAAAATCCGGTCCGGGTTTTCCAAATTACCGACTCCATTCCGGCCTCCGGGAAAAATCCGGTCCGGGTTTTCCGGGTTGCCGACTCCATTCCAAACTCCGGGAAAAATCCGGTCCGGGTTTTCCAAATTACCGACTCCATTCCGGACTCCGGGAAAAATCCGGTCCGGGTTTTCCAAACTGCCGACTCCATTCCGGACTCCGGAAAAATCCGGTCCGGGTTTTCCAGGTTGCCGACTCCATTCCAAACTCCAGGAAAAATCCGGTCCGGGTTTTCCAAATTACCGACTCCATTCCGGCCTCCGGGAAAAATCCGGTCCGGGTTTTGCAGGTTGCCGACTCCATTCCGGACTCCGGGAAAAATCCGGTCCGGGTTTTCCGGTTTGCCGACTCCATTCCGGACTCCGGGAAAAATCCGGTCCGGGTTTTCCAAATTACCGACTCCATTCCGGACTCCGGGAAAAATCCGGTCCGGGTTTTCCAGGTTGCCGACTCCATTCCAAACTCCGGAAAAATCCGGTCCGGGTTTTCCAGGTTGCCGACTCCATTCCGGCCTCCGGGAAAAATCCGGTCCGGGTTTTCCAGGTTGCCGACTCCATTCCGGCCTCCGGGAAAAATCCGGTCCGGGTTTTCCAGGTTGCCGACTCCATTCCGGACTGCGGGAAAAATCCGGTCCGGGTTTTCCAAATTACCGACTCCGTTCCGGACTCCGGGAAAAATCCGGTCCGGGTTTTCCAGGTTGCCGACTCCATTCCAAACTCCGGAAAAATCCGGTCCGGGTTTTCCAGGTTGCCGACTCCATTCCGGCCTCCGGGAAAAATCCGGTCCGGGTTTTCCAGGTTGCCGACTCCATTCCGGACTCCGGGAAAAATCCGGTCCGGGTTTTCCAAATTACCGACTCCATTCCGGAGTGCGGGAAAAATCCGGTCCGGGTTTTCCAGGTTGCCGACTCCATTCCGGACTGCGGGAAAAATCCGGTCCGGGTTTTCCAGGTTGCCGACTCCATTCCGGACTCCGGGAAAAATCCGGTCCTGATTTTCCAAATTACCGACTCCATTCCGGCCTCCGGGAAAAATCCGGTCCGGGTTTTCCAAATTACCGACTCTATTCCGACCTCCGGGAAAAATCCGGTCCGGGTTTTCCGGGTTGCCGACTCCATTCCGGCCTCCGGGAAAAATCCGGTCCGGGTTTTCCAAATTGCCGACTCCATTCCGGACTCCAGGAAAAATCCGGTCCGGGTTTTGCAGGTTGCCGACTCCATTCCGGACTCCGGGAAAAATCCGGTCCGGGTTTTCCAGGTTGCCGACTCCATTCCGGACTCCGGGAAAAATCCGGTCCGGGTTTTCCAAATTACCGACTCCATTCCGGACTCCGGGAAAAATCCGGTCCGGGTTTTCCAGATTGCCGACTCCATTCCGGACTGCGGGAAAAATCCGGTCCGGGTTTTCCAAATTACCAACTCCATTCCGGACTGCGGGAAAAGTCCGGTCCGGGTTTTCCGGGTTGCCGACTCCATTCCGGACTCCGGGAAAAATCCGGTCCGGGTTTTCCAGGTTGCCGACTCCATTCCGGACTCCGGGGGAAAAATCCGGTCCGGGTTTTCCAGGTTGCCGACTCCATTCCGGACTCTGGGAAAAATCCGGTCCGGGTTTTCCAGGTTGCCGACTCCATTCCAGCCTCCGGGAAAAATCCGGTCCGGGTTTTCCAAATTACCGACTCCATTCCGGACTCCGGGAAAAATCCGGTCCGGGTTTTCCAAAGTACCGACTCCATTCCGGACACCGGGAAAAATCCGGTCCTGGTTTTCCGGGTTGCCGACTCCATTCCGGACTCCGGGAAAAATCCGGTCCGGGTTTTCCAAATTACCGACTCCATTCCGGACTCCGGGAAAAATCCGGTCCAGGTTTTCCAGGTTGCCGACTCCATTCCGGACTGCGGGAAAAATCCGGTCCGGGTTTTCCAATTTACCGACTCCATTCCGGCCTCCAGGAAAAATCCGGTCCGGGTTTTCCAGGTTGCCGACTCCATTCCGGCCTCCGGGAAAAATCCGGTCCGGGTTTTCCGGGTTGCCGACTCCATTCCAAACTCCGGGAAAAATCCGGTCCGGGTTTTCCAAATTACCGACTCCATTCCGGACTCCGGGAAAAATCCGGTCCGGGTTTTCCAAACTGCCGACTCCATTCCGGACTCCGGAAAAATCCGGTCCGGGTTTTCCAGGTTGCCGACTCCATTCCAAACTCCAGGAAAAATCCGGTCCGGGTTTTCCAAATTACCGACTCCATTCCGGCCTCCGGGAAAAATCCGGTCCGGGTTTTGCAGGTTGCCGACTCCATTCCGGACTCCGGGAGAAATCCGGTCCGGGTTTTCCAGGTTGCCGACTCCATTCCGGACTCCGGGAAAAATCCGGTCCGGGTTTTCCGGTTTGCCGACTCCATTCCGGACTCCGGGAAAAATCCGGTCCGGGTTTTCCAAATTACCGACTCCATTCCGGACTCCGGGAAAAATCCGGTCCGGGTTTTCCAGGTTGCCGACTCCATTCCAAACTCCGGAAAAATCCGGTCCGGGTTTTCCAGGTTGCCGACTCCATTCCGGCCTCCGGGAAAAATCCGGTCCGGGTTTTCCAGGTTGCCGACTCCATTCCGGCCTCCGGGAAAAATCCGGTCCGGGTTTTCCAGGTTGCCGACTCCATTCCGGACTGCGGGAAAAATCCGGTCCGGGTTTTCCAAATTACCGACTCCGTTCCGGACTCCGGGAAAAATCCGGTCCGGGTTTTCCAGGTTGCCGACTCCATTCCAAACTCCGGAAAAATCCGGTCCGGGTTTTCCAGGTTGCCGACTCCATTCCGGCCTCCGGGAAAAATCCGGTCCGGGTTTTCCAGGTTGCCGACTCCATTCCGGACTCCGGGAAAAATCCGGTCCGGGTTTTCCAAATTACCGACTCCATTCCGGAGTGCGGGAAAAATCCGGTCCGGGTTTTCCAGGTTGCCGACTCCATTCCGGACTGCGGGAAAAATCCGGTCCGGGTTTTCCAGGTTGCCGACTCCATTCCGGACTCCGGGAAAAATCCGGTCCTGATTTTCCAAATTACCGACTCCATTCCGGCCTCCGGGAAAAATCCGGTCCGGGTTTTCCAAATTACCGACTCTATTCCGACCTCCGGGAAAAATCCGGTCCGGGTTTTCCGGGTTGCCGACTCCATTCCGGCCTCCGGGAAAAATCCGGTCCGGGTTTTCCAAATTGCCGACTCCATTCCGGACTCCAGGAAAAATCCGGTCCGGGTTTTGCAGGTTGCCGACTCCATTCCGGACTCCGGGAAAAATCCGGTCCGGGTTTTCCAGGTTGCCGACTCCATTCCGGACTCCGGGAAAAATCCGGTCCGGGTTTTCCAAATTACCGACTCCATTCCGGACTCCGGGAAAAATCCGGTCCGGGTTTTCCAGATTGCCGACTCCATTCCGGACTGCGGGAAAAATCCGGTCCGGGTTTTCCAAATTACCAACTCCATTCCGGACTGCGGGAAAAGTCCGGTCCGGGTTTTCCGGGTTGCCGACTCCATTCCGGACTCCGGGAAAAATCCGGTCCGGGTTTTCCAGGTTGCCGACTCCATTCCGGACTCCGGGGGAAAAATCCGGTCCGGGTTTTCCAGGTTGCCGACTCCATTCCGGACTCTGGGAAAAATCCGGTCCGGGTTTTCCAGGTTGCCGACTCCATTCCAGCCTCCGGGAAAAATCCGGTCCGGGTTTTCCAAATTACCGACTCCATTCCGGACTCCGGGAAAAATCCGGTCCGGGTTTTCCAAAGTACCGACTCCATTCCGGACACCGGGAAAAATCCGGTCCTGGTTTTCCGGGTTGCCGACTCCATTCCGGACTCCGGGAAAAATCCGGTCCGGGTTTTCCAAATTACCGACTCCATTCCGGACTCCGGGAAAAATCCGGTCCAGGTTTTCCAGGTTGCCGACTCCATTCCGGACTCTGGGAAAAATCCGGTCCGGGTTTTCCAGGTTGCCGACTCCATTCCGGACTCCGGGAAAAATCCGGTCCAGGTTTTCCAGGTTGCCGACTCCATTCCGGACTCTGGGAAAAATCCGGTCCGGGTTTTCCAGGTTGCCGACTCCATTCCGGCCTCCGGGAAAAATCCGGTCCAGGTTTTCCAGGTTGCCGACTCCATTCCGGACTCCGGGAAAAATCCGGTCCGGGTTTTCCAGGTTGCCGTCTCCATTCCGGACTCCGGGAAAAATCCGGTCCGGGTTTTCCAGGTTGCCCACTCAATTCTGGACTCCGGGAAAAATCCGGTCCGGGTTTTCCAGGTTGCCGACTCCATTCCGGACTCCGGGAAAAATCCGGTCCGGGTTTTCCAAATTACCGACTCCATTCCGGACTCCGGGAAAAATCCGGTCCGGGTTTTCCAGATTGCCGACTCCATTCCGGACTCCGGGAAAAATCCGGTCCGGGTTTTCCAAATTACCAACTCCATTCCGGACTGCGGGAAAAGTCCGGTCCGGGTTTTCCGGGTTGCCGACTCCATTCCGGACTCCGGGAAAAATCCGGTCCGGGTTTTCCAGGTTGCCGACTCCATTCCGGACTCCGGGAAAAATCCGGTCCTGGTTTTCCGGGTTGCCGACTCCATTCCGGACTCTGGGAAAAATCCGGTCCGGGTTTTCCAAATTATCGACTCCATTCCGGACTCCGGGAAAAATCCGGTCCGGGTTTTCCAAATTACCGACTCCATTCCGGCCTCCGGGAAAAATCCGGTCCGGGTTTTCCGGGTTGCCGACTCCATTCCAAACTCCGGGAAAAATCCGGTCCGGGTTTTCCAAATTACCGACTCCATTCCGGACTCCGGGAAAAATCCGGTCCGGGTTTTCCAAACTGCCGACTCCATTCCGGACTCCGGAAAAATCCGGTCCGGGTTTTCCAGGTTGCCGACTCCATTCCAAACTCCAGGAAAAATCCGGTCCGGGTTTTCCAAATTACCGACTCCATTCCGGCCTTCGGGAAAAATCCGGTCCGGGTTTTGCAGGTTGCCGACTCCATTCCGGACTCCGGGAGAAATCCGGTCCGGGTTTTCCAGGTTGCCGACTCCATTCCGGACTCCGGGAAAAATCCGGTCCGGGTTTTCCGGTTTGCCGACTCCATTCCGGACTCCGGGAAAAATCCGGTCCGGGTTTTCCAAATTACCGACTCCATTCCGGACTCCGGGAAAAATCCGGTCCGGGTTTTCCAGGTTGCCGACTCCATTCCAAACTCCGGAAAAATCCGGTCCGGGTTTTCCAGGTTGCCGACTCCATTCCGGCCTCCGGGAAAAATCCGGTCCGGGTTTTCCAGGTTGCCGACTCCATTCCGGCCTCCGGGAAAAATCCGGTCCGGGTTTTCCAGGTTGCCGACTCCATTCCGGACTGCGGGAAAAATCCGGTCCGGGTTTTCCAAATTACCGACTCCGTTCCGGACTCCGGGAAAAATCCGGTCCGGGTTTTCCAGGTTGCCGACTCCATTCCAAACTCCGGAAAAATCCGGTCCGGGTTTTCCAGGTTGCCGACTCCATTCCGGCCTCCGGGAAAAATCCGGTCCGGGTTTTCCAGGTTGCCGACTCCATTCCGGACTCCAGGAAAAATCCGGTCCGGGTTTTCCAAATTACCGACTCCATTCCGGAGTGCGGGAAAAATCCGGTCCGGGTTTTCCAGGTTGCCGACTCCATTCCGGACTGCGGGAAAAATCCGGTCCGGGTTTTCCAGGTTGCCGACTCCATTCCGGACTCCGGGAAAAATCCGGTCCTGATTTTCCAAATTACCGACTCCATTCCGGCCTCCGGGAAAAATCCGGTCCGGGTTTTCCAAATTACCGACTCTATTCCGACCTCCGGGAAAAATCCGGTCCGGGTTTTCCGGGTTGCCGACTCCATTCCGGCCTCCGGGAAAAATCCGGTCCGGGTTTTCCAAATTGCCGACTCCATTCCGGACTCCAGGAAAAATCCGGTCCGGGTTTTGCAGGTTGCCGACTCCATTCCGGACTCCGGGAAAAATCCGGTCCGGGTTTTCCAGGTTGCCGACTCCATTCCGGACTCCGGGAAAAATCCGGTCCGGGTTTTCCAAATTACCGACTCCATTCCGGACTCCGGGAAAAATCCGGTCCGGGTTTTCCAGATTGCCGACTCCATTCCGGACTGCGGGAAAAATCCGGTCCGGGTTTTCCAAATTACCAACTCCATTCCGGACTGCGGGAAAAGTCCGGTCCGGGTTTTCCGGGTTGCCGACTCCATTCCGGACTCCGGGAAAAATCCGGTCCGGGTTTTCCAGGTTGCCGACTCCATTCCGGACTCCGGGGGAAAAATCCGGTCCGGGTTTTCCAGGTTGCCGACTCCATTCCGGACTCTGGGAAAAATCCGGTCCGGGTTTTCCAGGTTGCCGACTCCATTCCAGCCTCCGGGAAAAATCCGGTCCGGGTTTTCCAAATTACCGACTCCATTCCGGACTCCGGGAAAAATCCGGTCCGGGTTTTCCAAAGTACCGACTCCATTCCGGACACCGGGAAAAATCCGGTCCTGGTTTTCCGGGTTGCCGACTCCATTCCGGACTCCGGGAAAAATCCGGTCCGGGTTTTCCAAATTACCGACTCCATTCCGGACTCCGGGAAAAATCCGGTCCAGGTTTTCCAGGTTGCCGACTCCATTCCGGACTGCGGGAAAAATCCGGTCCGGGTTTTCCAATTTACCGACTCCATTCCGGCCTCCAGGAAAAATCCGGTCCGGGTTTTCCAGGTTGCCGACTCCATTCCGGCCTCCGGGAAAAATCCGGTCCGGGTTTTCCGGGTTGCCGACTCCATTCCAAACTCCGGGAAAAATCCGGTCCGGGTTTTCCAAATTACCGACTCCATTCCGGACTCCGGGAAAAATCCGGTCCGGGTTTTCCAAACTGCCGACTCCATTCCGGACTCCGGAAAAATCCGGTCCGGGTTTTCCAGGTTGCCGACTCCATTCCAAACTCCAGGAAAAATCCGGTCCGGGTTTTCCAAATTACCGACTCCATTCCGGCCTCCGGGAAAAATCCGGTCCGGGTTTTGCAGGTTGCCGACTCCATTCCGGACTCCGGGAGAAATCCGGTCCGGGTTTTCCAGGTTGCCGACTCCATTCCGGACTCCGGGAAAAATCCGGTCCGGGTTTTCCGGTTTGCCGACTCCATTCCGGACTCCGGGAAAAATCCGGTCCGGGTTTTCCAAATTACCGACTCCATTCCGGACTCCGGGAAAAATCCGGTCCGGGTTTTCCAGGTTGCCGACTCCATTCCAAACTCCGGAAAAATCCGGTCCGGGTTTTCCAGGTTGCCGACTCCATTCCGGCCTCCGGGAAAAATCCGGTCCGGGTTTTCCAGGTTGCCGACTCCATTCCGGCCTCCGGGAAAAATCCGGTCCGGGTTTTCCAGGTTGCCGACTCCATTCCGGACTGCGGGAAAAATCCGGTCCGGGTTTTCCAAATTACCGACTCCGTTCCGGACTCCGGGAAAAATCCGGTCCGGGTTTTCCAGGTTGCCGACTCCATTCCAAACTCCGGAAAAATCCGGTCCGGGTTTTCCAGGTTGCCGACTCCATTCCGGCCTCCGGGAAAAATCCGGTCCGGGTTTTCCAGGTTGCCGACTCCATTCCGGACTCCGGGAAAAATCCGGTCCGGGTTTTCCAAATTACCGACTCCATTCCGGAGTGCGGGAAAAATCCGGTCCGGGTTTTCCAGGTTGCCGACTCCATTCCGGACTGCGGGAAAAATCCGGTCCGGGTTTTCCAGGTTGCCGACTCCATTCCGGACTCCGGGAAAAATCCGGTCCTGATTTTCCAAATTACCGACTCCATTCCGGCCTCCGGGAAAAATCCGGTCCGGGTTTTCCAAATTACCGACTCTATTCCGACCTCCGGGAAAAATCCGGTCCGGGTTTTCCGGGTTGCCGACTCCATTCCGGCCTCCGGGAAAAATCCGGTCCGGGTTTTCCAAATTGCCGACTCCATTCCGGACTCCAGGAAAAATCCGGTCCGGGTTTTGCAGGTTGCCGACTCCATTCCGGACTCCGGGAAAAATCCGGTCCGGGTTTTCCATGTTGCCGACTCCATTCCGGACTCCGGGAAAAATCCGGTCCGGGTTTTCCAAATTACCGACTCCATTCCGGACTCCGGGAAAAATCCGGTCCGGGTTTTCCAGATTGCCGACTCCATTCCGGACTGCGGGAAAAATCCGGTCCGGGTTTTCCAAATTACCAACTCCATTCCGGACTGCGGGAAAAGTCCGGTCCGGGTTTTCCGGGTTGCCGACTCCATTCCGGACTCCGGGAAAAATCCGGTCCGGGTTTTCCAGGTTGCCGACTCCATTCCGGACTCCGGGGGAAAAATCCGGTCCGGGTTTTCCAGGTTGCCGACTCCATTCCGGACTCTGGGAAAAATCCGGTCCGGGTTTTCCAGGTTGCCGACTCCATTCCAGCCTCCGGGAAAAATCCGGTCCGGGTTTTCCAAATTACCGACTCCATTCCGGACTCCGGGAAAAATCCGGTCCGGGTTTTCCAAAGTACCGACTCCATTCCGGACACCGGGAAAAATCCGGTCCTGGTTTTCCGGGTTGCCGACTCCATTCCGGACTCCGGGAAAAATCCGGTCCGGGTTTTCCAAATTACCGACTCCATTCCGGACTCCGGGAAAAATCCGGTCCAGGTTTTCCAGGTTGCCGACTCCATTCCGGACTCTGGGAAAAATCCGGTCCGGGTTTTCCAGGTTGCCGACTCCATTCCGGACTCCGGGAAAAATCCGGTCCAGGTTTTCCAGGTTGCCGACTCCATTCCGGACTCTGGGAAAAATCCGGTCCGGGTTTTCCAGGTTGCCGACTCCATTCCGGCCTCCGGGAAAAATCCGGTCCAGGTTTTCCAGGTTGCCGACTCCATTCCGGACTCCGGGAAAAATCCGGTCCGGGTTTTCCAGGTTGCCGTCTCCATTCCGGACTCCGGGAAAAATCCGGTCCGGGTTTTCCAGGTTGCCCACTCAATTCTGGACTCCGGGAAAAATCCGGTCCGGGTTTTCCAGGTTGCCGACTCCATTCCGGACTCCGGGAAAAATCCGGTCCGGGTTTTCCAAATTACCGACTCCATTCCGGACTCCGGGAAAAATCCGGTCCGGGTTTTCCAGATTGCCGACTCCATTCCGGACTCCGGGAAAAATCCGGTCCGGGTTTTCCAAATTACCAACTCCATTCCGGACTGCGGGAAAAGTCCGGTCCGGGTTTTCCGGGTTGCCGACTCCATTCCGGACTCCGGGAAAAATCCGGTCCGGGTTTTCCAGGTTGCCGACTCCATTCCGGACTCCGGGAAAAATCCGGTCCGGGTTTTGCAGGTTGCCGACTCCATTCCGGACTCCGGGAAAAATCCGGTCCGGGTTTTCCAGGTTGCCGACTCCATTCCGGCCTCCGGGAAAAATCCGGTCCGGGTTTTCCAAATTACCGACTCCATTCCGGACTCCGGGAAAAATCCGGTCCTGGTTTTCCGGGTTGCCGACTCCATTCCGGACTCTGGGAAAAATCCGGTCCGGGTTTTCCAAATTATCGACTCCATTCCGGACTCTGGGAAAAATCCGGTCCGGGTTTTCCAGGTTGCCGACTCCATTCCGGCCTCCGGGAAAAATCCGGTCCGGGTTTTCCAGGTTGCCGACTCCATTCCGGCCTCCGGGAAAAATCCGGTCCGGGTTTTCCAGGTTGCCGACTCCATTCCGGACTCCAGGAAAAATCCGGTTCGGGTTTTCCAGGTTGCCGACTCCATTCCGGACTCCAGGAAAAATCCGGTCCGGGTTTTCCAAATTACCGACTCCATTCCGGACTCCGGGAAAAATCCGGTCCGGGTTTCCCGGGTTGCCGACTCCATTCCGGCCTCCGGGAAAAATCCGGTCCGGGTTTTCCGGGTTGCCGACTCCATTCCGGACTCCGGGAAAAATCCGGTCCGAGTTTTCCAAGTTGCCGACTCCATTCCGGACTCCGGGAAAAATCCGGTCCGGGTTTTCCAAGTTGCCGACTCCATTCCGGACTCCGGGAAAAATCCGGTCCGGGTTTTCCAAATTACGGACTCCATTCCGGCCTCCGGGAAAAATCCGGTCCGGGTTTTCCAGGTTGCCGACTCCATTCCGGCCTCCGGGAAAAATCCGGTCCGGGTCTTCCAAATTACCAACTCCATTCCGGACTCTGGGAAAAATCCGGTCCGGGTTTTCCAGGTTGCCGACTCCATTCCGGACTCCGGAAAAATCCGGTCCGGGTTTTCCGGGTTGCTGACTCCATTCCGGCCTCCGGGAAAAATCCGGTCCGGGTTTTCTAGGTTGCCGACTCCATTCCGGACTCCGGGAAAAATCCGGTCCGGGTTTTCCAAATTACCGACTCCATTCCGGACTCCGGGAAAAATCCGGTCCGGGTTTCCCGGGTTGCCGACTCCATTCCGGACTCCAGGAAAAATCCGGTCCGGGTTTTCCAGGTTGCCGACTCCATTCCGGACTCCAGGAAAAATCCGGTCCGGGTTTTCCAGGTTGCCGACTCCATTCCGACCTCCGGGAAAAATCCGGTCCGGGTTTTCCGGGTTGCCGACTCCATTCCGGACTCCGGGAAAAATCCGGTCCGGGTTTTCCAGGTTGCCGACTCCATTCCGGACTCCAGGGAAAATCCGGTCCGGGTTTTCCAAATTACCGACTCCATTCCGGACTCCGGAAAAAATCCGTTCCGGGTTTTCCAGGTTGCCGACTCCATTCCGGACTGCGGGAAAAATCCGGTCCGGGTTTTCCAGGTTGCCGACTCCATTCCGGACTGCGGGATAAATCCCGTCCGGGTTTTCCGGGTTGCCGACTCCATTCCGGACTGCGGGAAAAATCCGTTCCGGGTTTTCTAGGTTGCCGACTCCATTCAGGACTCCGGGAAAAATCCAGTCCGGGCTTTTCAAATTTCTTTCTTGGCAAAATGTCACTTCTGTGTCAAAATTCTTAAGGTCATTTGAGGACAGACATGCCCTGTACCAACCTCCTTCTTCAGAGTCATCATCTTCACTTCTCCTGCTGGGTGTGGACCTTGAGAAAACGGAAGACAAAAGAACAGATGAGGAGGAAGAAAGAGAAAGGAGGGAATGCGTGTAGCATGAAAGGAGGCAACCCTTCTTAGCATGGTCACTCTGATGAAGGAGGAAATGCAACACAGAAACTAAACAAGTTGCAAAGATGATTCATTGTCCTTAAGCTCTCAGTTGCTGGAGTCAGACAGAGCTGGCCAAGCTCCGGCTGAAACACAGCAGTCATTCTTCAACTTGCATCCTAACCCCCCAATTCTGCTGTCTCTCCTTTTGGAGCCAAGTGGCTCCTACAGCCCCTCTGAAGCAGCAAGAGCTGCTGAGCTGAGACACGAGTCTCTATGGAGGGCAGCTCCTTTTGTACTGCTGCAAAGCTTGACTTTGCCTGTTTGTGCCTTACACTGGTGACAGTCTCGTGCTCCATGTGGTCAGAGCACTGCTGTCTCCTGAGAATTATATTACACCTCCTTGCTCTTTCAAGACAAAACAGGCTTTTTCACACATAGCATCTATGGAAGGATATTCAGATGGCACTTTAAAAGTCCTACAGAAGATTTTCAATGTGAATGATAATTGGATGACCCCTCCTTTTTTGTTATCACTCAGACAAGCTTGACAGCTACATTTTCTCACACTTCTCCAAGCCAATATCTTTCCATCAGCTACAGTCCTGTACCTCTTCTCCAGCACCTCGCTCTTTTTGATCTGAAGCCCAGATTGAAATATTAAACATCAATTTGATTATACATCTATACCCCATAACATCTCTGGGATCTCATTTCACAGTCGAGGCCCAGCACAGAGAATTTGCACCTTAGGTTTACTTTGGGATCCCTTTTCTTTCAAACAGTTGGCAACACACAATGATCTCCAGAATCTGACAATTACATCAATGAAGTAATTGATTCCCAAAGCTAGTTTTCATCGCCCTTTTTTCTGTAACTCCCACTTAGTTCTGTGTTAGGGATTGTCAGTATATAAAAAAAAAATTATTTTAGAAGTGTTGGCACATGAACTATGGCACCTGACTTTAAAGCAATGAGCACTGGAATTTGCAGACACCTTAACAATTGCCAATATTTGCCCAAACATGTTAATGTGGCTGCAGATGTTGACAGTGAAGGATCACAGTATTCAAAGATCTGCAGCATCCAGACCCATGCAATACAGTTCCCAAATGACACCACAAACATTACAGAGGGAATCAACAGCCAGGTCCAGAAGAGGACCTGTCTTGAGGAGCCTTTCAGCCCTGCCTCCACTTCCCCACCACCACCTCTGCTCTTGGGCCATATGGTGCTGGGTTTGACATTGGGCTGGATCACCACAGATAGGGCCAAATGCTGAATACACAGAGGTTTGCCTAAATACATGGCAGAGCTGACTGTGCAAAATAACCTCACGAGATGGGAAGAGCGAGGTGAACAGCACACTGGAGCAGCAGACACCTTGGCTTACCTCATCTCCTGGGACTCTTGCACATCCAGCTGCAGAGAGCTTTGCAGAGACCCTGCAGCACTGCCAACATCGGGACTTACTGCCCTGCGTATCGGGGGGATCAAAGGCAGTCCCAGTGATTCCTTCTTCTTATCCCCTTCAGTGGGATACAGCAAGGAAGCCTTCAAAGAGTAGAGTACAATGCTCACATCAAGCATCCAGTCTTCTCCCCATTCATGCCTCGAGACATTTAGCCATGTTCTTCACTGGAACCTGGCAGGAGAACAGAAATCAGACTGATGGAACAGCCCAGCCCAGGATTGGGAATGCAAAGGGAAGTGCTGAGGGGGAACCCAGAAACCCTTCAAAGTCCTCTCCTGCTATTGTTATACACTGAAAATGTGAAGTCTGCACCACACACCCTTTGCAAAGACATCCTGAAGCTCAGTGTCCAGCTGAGCTCTTCCTTGGCTCAGCTGCTTCCCTGGGCTCACTTCACAGGGAAAGCTCTCCAAGCTCTGCCGGCAGCACAGCGACTGAAAATCTCCCACACAGGACATAGCTTGGTCTCCTTACCTTACACCTTTTTCCCTTTGACTTCAGCTCCTCTCTTTCTCTGGTGTCTTCATCGTAGCCACTGCCATTTTTCCCACTCTCCTTCTCAAAGCTGCACATTTCTCTTCTGTTGGAAGACTGAGAGTTTTTCCAGCTGGGAGGAAACAGAGTGGAGGGAAGGAGCATAGAAGGAGATCGCCAGAAAGATTTGGAAAAAATGAACCTACTCAGCCCTGCAAAGAAGAAACAAAAAATGTTACTGAGGCAGCAAAGCAAACTTAAAGCATCAGAAGCTCCATATTTTGTGGGAGAGACTCCTTGAAAACTCCTAAATAGCTGCACAAGTTGACATTTCCAGGCATGAAGACCCTTGAAGCACTCCAGAGGAAAAGCCCTGTCCCGCTTGCACAGAGCTCCCACAGGAACAGCCTGGCCTCTGGGCTGGCCTGGGACAGCAGGGAGCCCAGAGCCCTGGGCTTTGCAGCCATGGCTCAGCTGCACATGCAGCCTCCTGCTCCTGTCCCTGCCCCACAGCTGAGCAGCCCTACAGCTGCACGGGGCACTGGCAGCAGCACAGCTCATTGCAGGGGGCACATGCAGGGCAGAACTGTTCCCTGGGGATGAGCACAGGCTCTCTAGGCTGGCACAAGACCCTTCCTCCTGCCAGAGAGCAGCCCAGCTCCCCCCTCACCTGTGAGCGGCTGAGCCCTGCTCAGCCTTCGTCTTGTCCAAGAACTGTATCTGTCCTGTTTTAGGGCAAATCTGGGAGAGAACCTCCAAATGGGGTTCACCTAGAAAAGCAAATTCAAACAGCCCCTCCCCCCAACTGGTGCAGGAAAACACATTTCCTTGGAGAGAAGTGGAAAAAACTGTTTATTTAACAGAAATGGAATAAAATTAAACAATAAATCTTCTAGCTGTTCGATGAGATGGCAAATCCAGGAAAAAAAGTCCTTTTCGTGTGGTGTAGCTCAGCTTGCTCAGGTTCTTCTCAGTCTCTCCGACACCAGAAAGTGTCGAGGCCCAGGCCCTGGTGGGCCAAGGGTGTGAGATGCCGGGGTTTGTCTGGGTTTTTTTCAGTCTACAGCATGTTTGAACAGATCCAAGAATAAAGGGAAAAATAAAAAAATGCTTTTAGTATAGCTTTGAATTTTCAGGAACAGTCAAAATGAGAATTGTTTTGAGGCCGGTTTTGTAATGTTGGGTTTGGGTGTGTCTGCAGGAAAGCAAGCAGGAATAAAGCGCTGCCACAATGAAGGAGAACTCTGCATGGCCAATTTACACCCTACAGCTACAATGATCATATTGGCCCACTGAATACTGGGGGCATCTAATGCAGACTGCAAAGCTTCTTTGAACATATTGGAGAGCTGAGACTTGAAGAAATAGTTTAGCTGATGGAGAAAAAGGGATGAGACCCACTGGACCTTTGGCTCACAATTAGTTCTGCCAAATCAAGCATGATTAGTTTTAACTGCTCTGTGGGAGAGTATTTCAGAATGACCTGCCCCATGATATTTCCATTAAGGAGATTTTGAATTGTCAGGAACTGCCAAGATCAGAAAAGTTTTGAGGCAGATCATATTTTTGTCAGGTTTGGGCGTCTCTGCAATATGGAAAGCTGGGAATAAACCCCTGGAACAGTGAAGTGGAGCAAAAGTAGAACATTTGGGTGGTCATATTCCTCCCTCCAGATATTGGCCACCTGAATTCTGGCGTGATCTGCTGGGGAGTGCAAAGCTTCTTTTACTTGCAACTCCTGGTGCCATTGTTTGTGTCCCAGCACTTTGTTGGACGTGAAGAGAAATAAACAAAATCCCACACCAGCAAGCTGCAACCCAGAACTGAGTGAGAATTACAGAAATAAAGGCCTTGGAAAGTAGCTTAGGAAAGCATTTACTTCCTAGACAGTGTGAAGCCCTCCGGCCTGGCCTGGCTGGGCCCAGGGCTGGCTGTCCTTGGGAAGGGAAAGGGATGGAGTTGGGGTGGGGGTTTTGTAGCCATGGAAACAGAACCGTGGGCGAGCGCATCACAAAGGGGCAGCCACGAGCTGGGGTTGTGACGGTTGTGCTTGACACGGACACAGCGGCAGGAGACGCGTCTGGCTCTGCCTCTCTGTGCCGACTGCTGGCGATTGGAGTCACGAGACCTTGCTCTAGGGCTGGGTAGCAAGCTCCATTCGCTGTCTACGTGGAGACCGTTCTCAAGTTCAAACCCAGATACTTCTGCAAGGCAGAAGCACTGGTTCCACCATGAACTTCACTGGAAAAGGAAAGAGCATGGAAGGAAAAGGTGAGAATAGAAAGGAGCTGAAAGGTCTGAGCCAAATGGTAAAAAGTCCCACCAGATTTCAGGGAAAACTGGTCCATGGTGGTCAGTTCTGGCTCTGTAGGTGGCTGACAGATGATCCTGCAAGGATGCCCATGGCATCACAAAATTCTGTCATTAGTTTACTCTGCGTTCTCCTTTTTGATAGTAGCCAAATCATTCATCCTGTCAGCCAGGACAGGGACGGTGGCCACAGCTGACCACAAATTGGACATGGCCATGAGATGCAAGTCCTGTTTCATTCTTTGCCATGAATGTCGGATCTCGCAACAGATCAATTTCCTGTCTTTGCTCTGCTTGCTGATCGCATCTAACCCTGAGGACGCTATTACTGTGTTATAAGAACACCAGCAAGGGCTCATGCGGAGAAGTTTTGTGGTTTTCAGAAACTGCACTCACAGTTGTGTAGGGCTTTAATGGGTATTCACAGAAGGCCAACCTCAAGAAGGGATCTTTTTCACCTCTCATTTTTTGAGCAATCTACCTTTTCCATCTGACTTAATAAGTCAATATTATTCAGAAGAATTACATGCAGGCTAGTTACATGAGAAATAAAACTGAAGACAATTTCTCAATAGTTAAAAAAATCTCTCTAGCGTCTCATCAAAGAGATGTGTTGATGATAATGGTGGGAGTTCACCTATCTCACTTCTTCGAAGACTTTTGAGCATGCCTCAGCCTCACACAGAGGTGAGGGGGGATCTGGGCTGCTCTCTGGCAGGAGGAAGGGTCTTGTGCCAGCCTAGAGAGCCTGTGCTCATCCCCAGGGAACAGTTCTGCCCTGCATGTGCCCCCTGCAATGAGCTGTGCTGCTGCCAGTGCCCCGTGCAGCTGTAGGGCTGCTCAGCTGTGGGGCAGGGACAGGAGCAGGAGGCTGCATGTGCAGCTGAGCCATGGCTGCAAAGCCCAGGGCTCTGGGCTCCCTGCTGTCCCAGGCCAGCCCAGAGGCCAGGCTGTTCCTGTGGTTGCTCTGTGCAAGTGGTAGCAGGGTGTCCCCTGGCCTGCCTCAAGTGGCTGCAGGCAGGAACATGTTTCCCTGTGCAGCTATTTAGAAGTTTGCAGCAAGTCTGTCCCATGAAATATGGAGCTCCAGATGCATTAGGTTTGCACTGCAACCTGTGTTATATTTTGTGTCTCCACTTTACAGGCCTGACTGGCTACCCTCTTGCCAAGAGATTTTCTCTGGCAAATCCTTCTGTGCTCCTTCCCTCCAAGCCAATGCCCCTCATCCCAAGGAGCTCTTCCAAGCCAATGAAGAGCTGCATTGGAGAGCACGTTACTGGGAAAAGTGGCACTGGCAATGACAATGACAGTGGCAAAGAACAGGAGTCATGTTCAGAGGGAAAAGGACGTAAGGTAAGGAGACCAAGCTAAGTCATGTGTGGGAGATTTTCAGTTTCTGTGCTGTAGACAGAGCTCAGAGAGCTTTCCCTGTGGTGTGATCCCAGGGAAACTGCTGAGCCAAGGTAGAGCTCAGCTGGACCCTGCAGGTCAGGCTGTCTTTGCAATGGGTGTGTAGTGTAGACTTCATGTCCTCAGCATCTATCAAGAGCAGGAGAGGCCTTTGAAGGGTTTCTGGGCTATGCCATGGTTCCTCCTCTGTCTTGTGGCTGAGAGAACACTCAGAAGCAGTCAGAGCATGTAAAGTTGTCCACTCTGGCCAAGCAATCCTTCTACATTTAGTAACCTACGAGTATCTGTGAAGCATCTCTATGTCTGGGTGGTGTTTTGTCTCAGCTGGGTCTGGTTGGGATGTTTGCTGGAACAGGCAGTCCTGCACAGTCAGTTCCAGGTTGTCTCAGCTTTGGAGCTGTACAGCCATGGCCTTCTGCACAGTTGTCTGTGATGTTGTTTCTAGACTTCATCAGCTTCTGGGCAGCTGTGTGCTCTGGGGTGGCTTTGTCCATAGGGAAGGGGTGGGAGGTGGCCATGGGGAGTGTTGGGTTTAAAGCAAGATAAGCACCCTGACCCACTCCAGCAGTGGCTATCCCAGCCGCGCGGACCATATTCCACAGCATCAATGTGATGGACGACAAATATGGCGATTTATTACAGGGAAACTTAACATTTTATAGCCTGGGTTCACTGTGTTACTCCCATCTGCATACGTCACACCTAGGTGCTATTGGCTAATTGCAAGAGAACTTACTATCTTAGCAGAGAGGGGGTCTGCTAGCTTTCCGTTACATCCCGAGTTCTTCCGCAGCGCCAGGCCCTAACTACAACATATTTCCCCCCCTCTCTATGACTAACTAATTTGCTAAAATATAAGGTATATTAGTCTTTAAAATTCTAATGTTATTTTATATATGTATCTCTAAACACTTTATTTATTTATCTTTATTAAAAAGTTTTTAAAAGTAAATAGTATAAAATTGAGTAAAATATAAAATACATTATACTTAACTAAAAACTAAAAACTTATAAAATAGATAATACAGTTTTCATTAGTAAATATAAAGCACATGCAATGACTAAGTATATTTTTAAAGCATCTGTTGCTTTTTTATAAACTGAATGTTAACTTTTTCTAATCGGTTCTAAACAAAGGGCACAAGCTTATTCAAAATACATGGTCCAAAAATTAACACGAGTAAAATCATCATAACTGGTCCAATCAGGGTAGACACCAGGGTGGTTAGCCACGGAGCTTGATCGAACCAGGATTGGAACCAGTTTTGCTGAGCTTCTCTTTCTGCTTTTTGCTGAGACAGCCTGTCTCGTAGTTCTGCCATGGTGTCTCTCACTACTCTGGTGTGGTCAGCGTAGAAGCAGCATTCTTCTTTCAGGGCGATGCAGAGGCCTCCTTGCTGCATGAACAGAAGGTCAAGACCTCACTTTTTAGTCATCTGTAGCTAAAGCAGTCTCTGTTGTTGGGTCACGATGGCAGAGACACCTGTGGCAGCACCAGCTGCTTTCAGGTTAAGCAGCACTGCCATGGTTACACCTGTCACCACTTCTCTTTTCTGAAGTTGGGTGAGTCTCTCCACTTGCAGGCTCAACTCTTCATCCAGGTGGTATAGGACTCTGGGGATGATAACAGCTAATACACAAAAGTCAACAGAGGAGTTTAAACTTTGGGTATAAATGCAAGGGCTAGACTCTTAGATCATGGGTTCTCAGCCTGTACCACAAAATTGGGGCTCACTGATTCAGGTGTTATACCTATAAACAGCACAGTTACCATAAGCAGCTTACCATGTAAATGACACCATACTTGCAAACTCACAGCTAAAACTTTAACGTTAAATGAACTTTCAAAGATGCTTACACTACTTCTTAAAGAAAAATACTTATACTTTATACTAACATAACAATTACTACACAGGCTAAACATTTTACCTTAAACTATTATCTAACTACTTTTAATACACGTGCTCTGGTATATATGTAATCTAAGCGTGAAAACAATTTGCTAAAAGGATAAACACACAATTACAATTTGCTTTGTATATAGTTAGATGGAGTCTCTACACCTCTCAAATCTTCTACAGAATTTTTCCAACACGATTCAGTCCTGGAATGTTCACTGCTCCCGTGATGTCAGCTGGCAGCTGATCGGTGACTGAGGGTTTTGATGTTCAAGTTGTTTTTCAAACCCTTCTAAATCTTAAAACAAAGGATAACTGAAAAATTGGTAGAGACACAACATCATAATAACAACATAAAATTTCTGTTGGTAAACTGTGTAGTGTTCAGACACAACTGTGTCCTGGCAGCTCCACTTCTGATCCATGTCTGGAGCACCAAGGCTGTGTGATGATGTCTCTGTTCACTGGATCTCGTGTGTTCAGAGACAGACAGTCTGGTCAGATGGACAGGTGACCTTTCTGAACCTGCCAACAAAACACAGACACTTCTCTCCTTGAAGTTAATGAATTACACTAATCAAATTGCTTTTAGGGTATCAATTTCCCCCCTTTTCCTTAAAAAATAAAAATGAAATGTATTTCTGTTCAACATTAACACAAAACTTTATATACAATTAGTAAGAACTTATAACAGTTGAAAATCAATTAATATAAAAGTACTATTAATTATTAAAACACTGCACCAGCATCTCATAGTTAATAAACAAACAAAACCAAAAATTATCAATGAAGGATTGGATAACCAGTCCAGAAATGATTCTCCAAGTCTACTTCAAAATTGATCCAGCTGTCATATTAATAGGGTCAAATTGTTGAGTTAAAACGTGACTCAAATACTGATTTGGTACAAGAACATCTGGATCTATTGATAAACATTCTGTCCAGGTAAAGTTAAGACTTGGCCAGGGTCTTAGACTTTAAACTGGAAAGATGTTTCTTAACTTATTTTTAAAACAAGGTTTTCAATAGCAACAGCTATGAGATGCTTACAGCACAGCAAACTGTTATAATGCATTTGTACAAAGCAAATAATTAAGAACTTTAGATACTAGACGAATTAAATCATTCAGCAGTTGGTTTAATTTGAAGCTTCTTCAATGGCAGTTAATCTTTAGCAATGGTACATCTTACTAAAATTCTGGAAACACTGAAAAATAAGAAGTTATAACAAACAAAACTGCAAAGATTGCAACAATTCATAGAGCTCTTGATGAAATCAAGGATGTCACAAACTGTATTTATTTTTGTCTACAAGCAGGTGGTCACCAGTGGTCCATCACAGTTGCTTCAGTTGTATCTGTCTTCATATTTCTAGGAAAACAACTATACTTTGCAATTTAGACAAGTGTTTCTAATAAAACATAAAACAATTTAAATTAAACAACATTTAAACTTAACAATAATTATTTGTAACAAAAGAAAATAACAAAACTTAACTTTTAAAGAATATCTAAGTTACACAGCTTAACTAAAAAACATTCAAGCTAACGGTAACATGGATTCACTATAAAAATTATAAAAATGTAACAAATACATCACAATTCCATGTTATCTAGCTTTGAGAATAACTCACAATAACTGCAAATGTTACCAAAAACACTCATTCACAACAAGAATTTGCCTAGTATATGTTCAAATTAATTAAAATTCTAAAGTGCAGCTTCTCTAAAGAAAAGCCACAACAACACAGGATTGGGCAAGTTGTCATTTAGCTTTTGTAGCACTTCTCAGAAACATCAAGTCCAATTTTTAAACTAAAATCAAAAATCCAAATTGGTATATATGCTGTTATATGTGTTTTATATAACAAAAAGATTCACATTATAATTTCTTTATTAAAATTGTCAAAAACTCAACAAATGGATAATACATGGTTAACATAACTTTGAGATTACTAAAACAAAACAAAAATCTTTTAAGTTTCTTGGGATACAGAAATACAACATTTAAACTTTTTAATCTATTTTTAAAGGCGCTTCATTTAATAGAAACTTATTTTTAAATTTCAATCTTGATTGCAACAATTTGCTGATTTACAAACAATACAATTTATAAAACTTTTAATTTTTGAATTGTCTAATTAAAACCCTCTCTTTTTTATCCCTCTCCAAAATATCCAGCTTTTTGTTGTTTTTTATTGTTTTATTGCTTTGCTTTCCGCAGTTTATTGAAGTCACTGTTACTTGTTTCACCGGTGGTTGTCTTGGCAACAGTGTTTTGCCGTGTGTGTTTTTTAAAGTCATCGGCGCCGAGCTACTTTTTAAATCTGAGAAAAACTCTGAAAACTCTAACTAGATAAACTCATAATTACTCAAAACACAAAATTAACTCTAAAAAGATACATAAACACCTTTTAAAAACTCAGTAAATTATGACTTCGTAACAAACTCGGTATTATCCCGGCGCTTCTTCTCGGGGGGGTGGGCCTGGTGAACCGCTCGTGTCTCGGCCAAAGTCAGACCTGGCTGGTTACTTCCTGTTTTCTGTGCGTTTTTCTTGGGCCCCGGCTCCGCTACCACCCCTGTGGGCAGGCTGCTCCCTCCCCCCCGGCTCTCCACGCCTTTCCTTCCACCCTCCACTCCGCCTTTTACCCCACCTTTCCTTTCGCCTTCTTCTCCTCCTTATCTCTTTGCATTCCAATCTCTGTGTCTCTGTTCCCATTCGCCGCGTCTTATCTCTTTCACTTCACTTCTTCACATTCCTTTTCTCTCCCATCCCCCCGACTGTGCCCACCTTCCAAGGCCAGATTTAGTTCTTTGTTAGAGACATATTTTCCCGCGCTACAATTTCTTTCTCTGCACCATCTTTATGACTTTGGGGGGATGCTTTCTTCTTATTTTTTCTGCCACACCTCTGGCTATTTCTGTTAACTTTTTCCAAAAATCTTCTGCTCTTCGCTGTTTCTCTGAGAGCAGATAAGAATTTAGGGACTGAGGGGACTCCCAGCCCCGCTCCCGGCTCAGTTGAGCTTCTCCCATCTGGGGGCTGTAAAGCTCTGACCCTAAATTTCAGGGTAGCCAGCAAATAGTTCCTTGTCGTTTCCCAAATTTGTTCAGCAAGGATTTTAGCACATCTGTCCCACACCTTAGGGCGGATAATCTTTCCAAACTCATTTACAGCTTCAACAACCTAAATTCTTGCAATAGCAAGCAAATTATGTTTACAACTTATTAGCAATCTAACCTTTTTTATGATTCCATCATCCTTCTGGGCCCAGGCATTTCACGCCAAGAACAGTCCAGCTCACTTGGCCGCTGTCAGCTGAACCAGGGTATCCTTGCTTTTCTAATTTCTTCTCATGCTTCTTCCCACTTTTTTCTTCTCCCGGGATTCCGGCACAAGATGTTGGGTTTAAAGCAAGATAAGCACCCTGACCCACTCCAGCAGTGGCTATCCCAGCCGCGCGGACCATACTCCACAGCATCAATGTGATGGACGGCAAATATGGCAATTTATTACAGGGAAACTTAACATTTTATAGCCTGGGTTCACTGTGTTACTCCCATCTGCATACGTCACACCTAGGTGCTATTGGCTAATTGCAAGAGAACTTACTATCTTAGCAGAGAGGGGGTCTGCTAGCTTTCCGTTACATCCCGAGTTCTTCCGCAGCGTCAGGCCCTAACTACAACAGGGGAGAACAGCCCAGAGCCCAGCCACACCATTAGCTTTGCAGCAGGGCCAGGAGCTGCAGTTGTTTTGGGTTTGCCATGGGGTGCAGGAGGAGGCAGATGGACAACAGCTTTGGCAGACTGAATGTCCAGTCAAAGGCTTGGGTACTTGGTCTCAGCCTTGCTGAGAAAGGGCCCCGTGTATCCCTGACAGGAACTGATGTTTTACTGAAGATTGAACAGGTCCTGATTTGGCTTTTTAGCTGTGCCAGAAATGATGGGATACTAAGGAAGGGTGTGCATCTGTCCCTGCTTCCTCCACCCCCCTTCCTGGCCTTGGCATGGGCACTCTGGAGCAACTTGGGCAGGCAGAGACCTTGCATTGAGCCGCAGATCAGAGAGCTCTGCTGAACTTCCTAAATGCCTGTGAGCCTGAGGTGCTGGATGTGTGGGAGCTGGAGAGCTCTGAGCATCCTGAGAGCTCAGCAGCATCTGGCCTCAAAGGCTGCTGGGGAACTGTAGGAGGGAAGGGCAGCAGCAGAAGGAATGAGGGGCTTGAGAAAAGCAGGTTTTGCCATCCTGCAGAATGGCTTTGTGGGGACGTGGCTGGAAATCAGCAATGGTTGTTAGGTGCTTTAGGGGCAGGGAGTTTATAGGGATCTAAATGCCTTCCCATACATCCAAAAGGCCAGTGGAGGCATCGTCACCTGAGAACATCTTAATGTCAAAAACGTGGATGATTCCCAGCTGGGAATGCAGTCACACTTGTACAGAAGTGAGCATGAGGGGAGAGGTGGTAAATGTGTGACATGATCTCTCCCCCACCACCTGCCTGTCCTAGGACACCATTCTCCATCCTGGACCAAGCTGCTCTATCAATCTGACTTGTCTTTTCCTGCCAGGTCCAATTGAAGAATTTGGCTAAATATATTGAGGCATGAGGGGTACAAGGCTGGATGCTTGATTGTGAGCACTGTGATTTGCTCTTTGCAGGCTTCCTTGCTGTATCCCACTGCAGGGGATAAGAAGAAGGAATCACTGGGACTGCCTTTGATCCCCCCGATACGCAGGGCAGTAAGTCCCGATGTTGGCAGTGCTGCAGGATCTCTGCAAAGCTCTCTGCAGCTGGATGTGCAAGAGTCCCAGGAGATGAGGTAAGCCAAGGTGTCTGCTGCTCCAGTGTGCTATTCACCTCGCTCTTCCCATCTCGTGAGGTTATTTTGCACAGTCAGCTCTCCCATGTATTTAGGCAAACCTCTGTGTATTCAGCATTTGGCCCTATCTGTGGTGATCCAGCCCAATGTCAAACCCAGCACCATATGGCCCAAGAGCAGAGGTGGTGGTGGGGAAGAGGAGGCAGGGCTGAAAAGCTCCTCAAGACAGGTTCTCTTCTGGACCTGGCTGTTGATTCCCTCTGTAATGTTTGTGGTGTCATTTGGGAACTGTATTGCATGGGTCTGGATGCTGCAGATCTTTGAATACTGTGATCCTTCACTGTCAACTTCTGCAGACACATTAACATGTTTGCACAAATATTGGCTACTTTAGAGGTGTCTGCAAATTTGGGTGTTGTTTCTGTAAATGTTAGATGTAACTTTTCTGTGCCTGGACCCTTACTGTGAAATGAGATCCCAGAGAAATTCTGGGGGATGTGCATATAATCCGATCCACATTTAATATTTCGGTGATGGCTTAAGATCAAAGAGGGCAAGGCACTAGATAAGAGGAATAGGACTGTACCTGATAGAAAGATATTGGCTTGGAGAAGTGTGAGAAAATGTAGCGGTCAATCTTGTCTGAGTGATAACAATAAAGAAGGAGTCTCAGAAGTATCACTCACTTGGAAAATCTTCTGTAGGGCTTTTAAAGTGCAGTCTGAATATCCTTCCATAACAGCTGTGTGTGAAAAAGCATGTTTTGTCTTGAAAGAGCAAGGAGGTGTAACATTCTCAGGAGACAGCAGTGCTCTGACCACATGGAGCACGAGACTGTCACCAGTGTAAGGCACAAGCAGGCAAAGTCAATCTTTGCAGCAGTACAAAAGCAGCTGCCCTCCATAGAGACTCGTGTCTCAGCTCAGCAGCTCTTGCTGCTTCAGAGGCTGTAGGAGCCACTTGGCTCCAAAAGGAGAGACAGCAGAACTGGGGGGTTATGATACAAGTTGAAGAATGACTGCTGTGTTTCAGCCGGAGCTTGGCCAGCTCTGTCTGACTCCAGCATCTGAGAGCTTAAGGACAATGAATCAGCTTTGCATCTTGTTTAGTTTCTGTGTTGCATTTCCTTCTTCATCACAGTGACCACGATAAGAAGGGTTGTCTCCTTTCATGCTACATGCATTCCCTCCTTTCTCTTTCTTCCTCCTCATATGGTCTTTTGTCTTCCATTTTCTCAAGGTCCACACCCAGCAGCAGAAGCAAGGACATGAAATCTCAACATACAGGTAGGTACAGGACATGTCTGTCCTCAAATGACCATTGGAATTTTGACTCAGAGGTGACATTTTGAATGGTTGGTTTAAAATAATTCTCTTCAAAATTTCTTTAACTTGTTTTCAATTTCTTGATGGGCTCCGTGGACTCTTGGAGAGCTCAGTTACTGGGAGTGTGCTCTGGTGTTGCAGTGAGAAGTCCTCCAGTGTGAAGTGTTAAATGGCAGGAGCTGGAGTGGTACCTTTGGGCCCTGGAAATGCAGTGCAGGAAAAGGAAAGATTCTACTCCATCCACCACTTGCCCTTTATCTCCCTGCAACATTTCCAGTGTCACAGTTAGTAGAGAATAAGCAGGCATTGAGCATGAAATGGGAAATATTCCCAGTCCTTCTTCCTGCCCTTGAAGGAGAAAATCTTTCCTTGCGGCACTTACTGAGCTGAACCCTTTGAGATCTGAAGGAGATTCATGGACATTGCCTGGTTCTGCCCTGGGAGAAATAGAGAAACCTCCTCTGAGGGAAAGTCCTTGTGAAATTTCCGATTAAGGAGAAGGAGGTTTCCAAATGGATGCAGCCTATGCAGGGTCTGAGTTTGTCATCCTCTGAGAGCACAAGCCCAAAGCCACCTATGGCAGGTTCACCATGACAAATCTCTTCCCCGACTCTCTCTGCCTGGGTCAGTGCTGCAGGCTGAGGCTGCAGGAGGAGATGCCTTCTGCCTTGTCCCTCCCTCCCTGCCTGCCTTGCCTGATCCCTGACAAGTAGAATTGTGCCAGACAAAATGCAGTCTCTGATGCATCTGTGTCAGCCAATGCTTTCAAGTTGAAAGCCTCAATGAAAGTCTGTTGTTGTTCCTTTGCCATCTCTGGGCATTTACTGATAGGAGAGATGAGACTTGAAAACATAATTTTGCTGCTGCAGGAAAAGGGATCAGATGTCCTGGTCCCTTTGCTCAGGGTTTGTTCTGCCAAATCCTGGGTACAGCCCCTTTGGAAAGACTCCTTAATTGCTGATATGCAGCTGCAATGCTGAATGCAGTTGGGGAGAATTGCTGCTCAGTATTGCTCAGGTGACATTTTTGCTGGATTGATTCTGGCCTAGAAATTACCTACCTCATCAAAGGTTGTCAGATGCTCTTTTGTAAATGACGTCACCATTGTACTGGGATAAAGAAACACAGATTTTATCCCTGTCTTCTTTTTATGCTCTACACTCTGCTGTTTGCATTTAGGAAATTCTTAATGGTTTTTAACTGCCATGGTCAGAAATGTTTTGTTGCAGGTGATCTTTGTGTTGGTATTTGGTGTCTCTGCAGGAAAGAAAGCAGGGAATAAACCCCAGGGGCAGGGAATCTGAGCAAATTGCAATGTTGGAAAATGAATTTGTTCGCTCCACATTTGGGCTCCTTGAACACTGAGGACATGTGAAGGGGAGTACAAATGTTCATTCACTTCTAACATGGGGTGCCATTGTTCATGTGCCAGCACTTCCTTAGTTGTGAAGAGAAATAAAAGCAACCAACAAATCCCCACCCTGAACTGAGTGGGAGTTACAGAAACAAGGGCGATGAAAATGAGCTTTGGAAAGCAATGACTTCCTAGGTGTAGTTGTCAAATTCTGGAGACCACTGTGTCTGGCAACTCTTTGGAGGAAGGAAAGAGGTCCAAAAGTAGTGGATGGGCAATGAGCAACACATAAGCAAAGTAGTAGAAGCTCTGTCTCCTGGCTTGCCAGCTCTATACCGTTCAGAGGAATTCTAGTGATGCTAGTTTCATGAAAAATAAAAAACAAAGCGATCTTCGGAATAATTCAAAACCCCCCTGGATGGTTCATGCATTAGATGGATTGATTGTAAAGGTGGGAGTTCACCTAACTCACTTCTTCCCTTTTGAGCATGCCTCAGCCATGAGGTAAGGTGGGAGCTGGGCTGCTCTCTGGCAGGAGGAAGGGTCTTGTGCCAGCCTAGGGAGCCTGTGCTCATCCCCAGGGAACAGTTCTGCCCTGCATGTGCCCCCTGCAATGAGCTGTGCTGCTGCCAGTGCCCCGTGCAGCTGTAGGGCTGCTCAGCTGTGGGGCAGGGACAGGAGCAGGAGGCTGCATGTGCAGCTGAGCCATGGCTGCAAAGCCCAGGGCTCTGGGCTCCCTGCTGTCCCAGGCCAGCCCAGAGGCCAGGCTGTTCCTGTGGTTGCTCTGTGCAAGTGGGGCAGGGTGTCCCCTGGCCTGCCTCAAGTGGCTGAAGGCAGGAGCATGTTTCCCTGTGCAGCTTTCTAAGAGTTTGGAGCAAGTCTGTCCCATGAAATATGGAGCTCCAGATGCATTAGGTTTGCACTGCAACCTGTGTTATATTTTGTGTCTCCACTTTACAGGCCAGACTGGCTACCCTCTTGCCAAGAGATTTTCTTTGGCAAATCCTTCTCTGCTCCTTCCCTCCAAGCCAATGCCCCTCATCCCAAGGAGCTCTTCCAAGCCAATGAAGAGCTGCATCGGAGAGCACGTTACTGGGAAAAGTGGCACTGGCAATGACAATGACAGTGGAAAAGAACAGGAGTCATGTTCAGAGGGAAAAGGACGTACGGTAAGGAGACCAAGCTAAGTCATGTGTGGGAGATTTTCAGTTTCTGTGCTGTAGACAGAGCTCGGAGAGCTTTCCCTGTGGTGTGATCCCAGGGAAGCTGCTGAGCCAAGGAAGAGCTCAGCTGGACCCTGCAGGTCAGCATGCCTTTGCAATGGGTCTGTGGTGCAGACTTCACGTCCTCAGCACCTATCAAGAGCAGGAGAGGCCTTTGAAGGGTTTCTGGGCTATGCCATGGTTCCTCCTCTGTCTTGTGGCTGAGAGAACACCCAGAAGCAGTCAGAGCATGTAAAGTTGTCCACTCTGGCCAAGCAATCCTTCTACATTTAGTAACCTATGAGTATCTTTGAAGCATCTCTATGTCTGGGTGGTGTTTTGTCTCAGCTGGGTCTGGTTGGGATGTTTGCTGGAATAGGCAGTCCTGCACAGTCAGTTCCAGGTTGTCTCAGCTTTGGAGCTGTACAGCCATGGCCTTCTGCACAGTTGTCTGTGATGTTGTTTCTAGACTTCATCAGCTTCTGGGCAGCTGTGTGCTCTGGCGTGGCTTTGTCCATAGGGAAGGGGTGGGAGGTGGCCATGGGGAGAACAGCCCAGAGCCCAGCCACACCATTAGCTTTGCAGCAGGGCCAGGAGCTGCAGTTGTTTTGGGTTTGCCATGGGGTGCAGGAGGAGGCAGATGGACAACAGCTTTGGCAGACTGAATGTCCAGTCAAAGGCTTGGGTACTTGGTCTCAGCCTTGCTGAGAAAGGGCCCCGTGTATCCCTGACAGGAACTGATGTTTTCACTGAAGATTGAACAGGTCCTGATTTGGCTTTTTAGCTGTGCCAGAAATTATGAGATACTAAGGAAGGGTGTGCATCTGTCCCTGCTTCCTCCACCCCCCTTCCTGGTCATGGCATGGGAGCCCTGGAGCAACTTGGGCAGGCAGAGGCCTTCCAGAGAGCTGCAGATCAGAGAGCTCTGCTGAACTTCCTAAATGCCTGTGAGCCTGAGGTGCTGGATGTGTGGGAGCTGGAGAGCTCTGAGCATCCTGAGAGCTCAGCAGCTTCTGGCCTCAAAGGCTGCTGGGGAACTGTATGTAGGAGGGAAGGGTAACATCAGAAGGCATGATGGGCTTGGGAAAAGCAGGTTTTGCCATCCTGTAGAATGGCTTTGTGGGGACGTGGCTGAAGATCAGCAGTGGTTGTTAGGTGCTTTAGGGGCAGGGAGAGAATTTGGATCTAAGCACTTACCTATGCATCCAAAAGTCCAGTGGAGGCACTGTTACTGGAGCACATCTTGATGTCAAACATGTGGATGCCAGCTGGGAATGTAGCCAGACTTGTACATATGTGAGCATGAGGGGAGAGGTGGCAAATGTGTGACATGATCTCTCCCTCACCACCTCCCTTTCCTACAAAACCATTCGCCATGCTGGGCCAAGCTGCTCTATCAGTCTTGTTTTTTTCTGCCAGGTCCCAGAGGAGAATGTCACTAAATGTCTTGAGGCATGTCTTGAAGGGGACAAGACTGGATGCTTGATGTGAGCATTGTACTCTACTCTTTGCAGGCTTCCTTGCTGTATCCCACTGCAGGGGATAAGAAGAAGGAATCACTGGGACTGCCTTTGATCCCCCCGATACGCAGGGCAGTAAGTCCCGATGTTGGCAGTGCTGCAGGGTCTCTGCAAAGCTCTCTGCAGCTGGATGTTCAAGAGTCCCAGGAGATGAGGTAAGCCAAGGTGTCTGCTGCTCCAGTGTGCTGTTCACCTCGCTCTTCCCATCTCGTGAGGTTATTTTGCACAGTCAGCTCTGCCATGTATTTAGGCAAACCTCTGTGTATTCAGCATTTGGCCCTATCTGTGGTGATCCAGCCCAGTGTCAAACCCGCCACCATATGGCCCAAGAGCAGAGGTGGTGGTGGGGAAGAGGAGGCAGGGCTGAAAAGCACCTCAAGACAGGTCCTCTTCTGGACCTGGCTGTTGATTCCCTCTGTAATGTTTGTGGTGTCATTTGGGGACTGTATTGCATGGGTCTGGATGCTGCAGATCTTTGAATGCTGTGATCCTTCACTGTCAACTTCTGCAGCCACAAGAATATGACTGGACAAATATTGGCAATTGTTAAGCTGTCTGCAAATTCCGGTGCTCATTCTCTAAAGTCAGGCGCCATAGTTCATGTGCCAGCATTTAGAAAACAATAAAATTCTTTTTTTAAAAATATACTGACAAACCCCAACACAGAACTGAGTGGGTGTTACAGAAACAAGGGCTATGAAAAATATCTTTGGGAAGTAATTACTTGCTAGATGTAATTGTCAAATTCTGGAGATCATGGTGTGTTCCCAACTGTTTGAAAGAAAAGAGATCCCAAAGTAAACCTAAGGTGCAATTTCTCTGTGCCTGGACCACCACTATGAAATGAGATCCCAGTGATGTTTTGGGGAATAGATGTATAATCTGATCAACATTTAGTATTTCAGTCTGGGCTTCAGATCAAAAAGAGCAAGGTGCTGGAGAAGAGTTTTAGGACTGTACCTGATGGCAAAATATTGGCTTGGAGAAGTGTGAGAAAATGTAGCTGTCATGCTTGTCTGAGTGATAACGATAAAGAAGGAGTCTCAGAAGTATCATTCTAATTGAAAATCTTCTGTAGAGCTTTTAAAGTGCAATCTGAATATCCTTCTCTAACAGCTGTGTGTGAAATAGCCTTTTTCTTCTTGAAAGAGCAACGAGGTGTAACATCATTCTCAGGAGACAGCAGTGCTCTGACCACATGGAGCACGAGTCTGTCACCAGTGTAAGGCACAAGCAGGCAAAGTCAAGCTTTGCAGCAGTACAAAAGCAGCTGCCCTCCATAGAGCCTTGTGTCTCAGCTCAGCAGCTCTTGCTGCTTCAGAGGCTGTAGGAGCCACTTGGCTCCAAAAGGAGAGACAGCAGAATTGGGGGGTTATGATGCAAGTTGAAGAATGACTGCTGTGTTTCAGACAGAGCTTGGCCAGCTCTGTCTGACTCCAGCATCTGAGAGCTTAAGGACAATGAATCAGCTTTGCATCTTGTTTAGTTTCTGTGTTGCATTTCCTTCTTCATCACAGTGACCAAGCTAAGAAGAGTTGCCTCCTTTCATGCTTCACACATTCCCTCCTTTCTCTTTCTTCCTCCTCATCTGTTCTTTTGTCTTCCATTTTCTCAAGGCCCAGATCCACCAGGAGAAGCAAAGATGACAACTCTGAAGAAGGAGGTAGGTACAGGACATGTCTGTCCTCAAATGACCATTGGAATTTTGACTCAGAGGTGACATTTTGAAAGCTTGGTTGAAAATAATTAATTTTAAAATTTATTTGACTTCATTTCAATACCTTGATGGGCCCAGTGGGCTCCTGGAGAGTCCAGTTACTGAGAGTGTGCTCTGGTGGTGCAGTGAAATATCCTCCAGTGTGAAGTGCTGAGTGGCTGGAGCTGGAGTGGTGCCTTTGGGCCCTGGAAATGCAGTGCAGGAAAAGGAAAGATTCTACTCCATCCACCACTTGCCCTTTATCTCTCTGAAGCCATTCTAGTATCATAATTCGTAGAGAATAAGCAGGCATTGAGCATGAAATGGAAATGTTCCCAGTCCTTCGTCCTGCCCTTGAAGGAGAAAACCTTTCCTTGGGGCACTTTCTGGGCTGAACCCTTTTGAGATCTGAAGGAGATTCATGGACATTGCCTGGTTCTGCACTGGGAGAAATAGAGAAACCTCCTCTGAGGGAAAGTCCTTGTGAAATTTCCAATTGAGGAGAAGGAGGTTTCCAAATGGATGCAGCCTATGCAGGGTCTGAGTTTGTCATCCTCTGACAGCACAAGCCCAAAGCCACCTATGGCAGGTTCACCATGACAAATCTCTTCCCCGACTCTCTCTGCCTGGGTCAGTGCTGCAGGCTGAGGCTGCAGGAGGAGATGCCTTCTGCCTTGTCCCTCCCTGCCTGCCTTGCCTGATCCCTGACAAGTAGAATTGTGCCAGACAAAATGCAGTCTCTGGTGCATCTGTGTCAGCCAATGCTTTCAAGTTGAAAGCCTCAATGAAAGTCTGTTGTTGTTCCTTTGCCATCTCTGGGCATTTACTGATAGGAGAGATGAGACTTAAAGACATAATTTTGCTGCTGCAGGAAAAGGGATCAGATGTCCTGGTCCCTTTGCTCAGGGTTTGTTCTGCCAAATCCTGGGTACAGCCCCTTTGGAAAGACTCCTTAATTGCTGATATGCAGCTGCAATGCTGAATGGAGATGGGGAGAATTACTGCTCAGTATTGCTCAGGTGACATTTTTGCTGGATTGATTCTGGCCTAGAAATTACCTATCTCATCAAAGGTTGCCAGATGCTCTTTTGTAAATGACGTCACCATTGTACTGGGATAAAGAAACACAGATTTTATCCCTGTCTTCTTTTTCTGCTCTACACTCTGCTGTTTGCATTTAGGAAATTCTTAATGGTTTTTAACTGCCATGATCAGAAATGTTTTGTTGCAGGTGATCTTTGCGTTGGTATTTGGTGTCTCTGCAGGAAAGCAAGCAGGGAATAAACCCCAGGGGCAGGGAATCTGAGCAAATTGCAATGTTGGAAAACCAAATTTTCCCTTACATATTTGGGCTCCTTGAACACTGAGGACATGTGAAGGGGAGTACAAATGTTCATTCACTTCTAACATGGGATGCCATTGTTCATGTGCCAGCACCTCCTTAGTTGTGAAGAGAAATAAAAGCAACCAACAAATCCCCACCCTGAACTGAGTGGGAGTTACAGAAACAAAAGCCATGAAAACGAGCTTTGGAAAGCAATTACTTCTTAGGTGTAGTTGTCAAATTCTGGAGACCACTGTGTCTGGCAACTCTTTGGAGGAAGGAAAGAGGTCCAAAAGTAGTGGATGGGCAATGAGCAACACATAAGCAAAGTAGCAGAAGCTCTGTCTCCTGGCTTGCCAGCTCCATACAGTTCAGAGGAATTCTAGTGATGCTAGTTTCATAAAAAATAAAAAACAAAGCGATCTTTGGAATAATTCAAAAACCTCCTGGATGGTTCATGCATTAGATGGATTGATTGTAAAGGTGGGAGTTCACCTAACTCACTTCTTCCCTTTTGAGCATGCCTCAGCCATGAGGTAAGGTGGGAGCTGGGCTGCTCTCTGGCAGGAGGAAGGGTCTTGTGCCAGCCTAGAGAGCCTGTGCACATCCCCAGGGAACAGTTCTGCCCTGCATGTGCCCCCTGCAATGAGCTGTGCTGCTGCCAGTGCCCCGTGCAGCTGTAGGGCTGCTCAGCTGTGGGGCAGGGACAGGAGCAGGAGGCTGCATGTGCAGCTGAGCCATGGCTGCAAAGCCCAGGGCTCTGGGCTCCCTGCTGTCCCAGGCCAGCCCAGAGGCCAGGCTGTTCCTGTGGGAGCTCTGTGCAAGCGGGACAGGGCTTTTCCTCTGGAGTGCTTCAAGGGTCTTCATGCCTGGAAATGTCAACTTGTGCAGCTATTTAGGAGTTTTCAGGAAGTCTCTCCCAAGAAATATGGAGCTTCAGATGCTTTAGATTTGCTTTACCACCTCATTTACATTTTTTTTTTTTTCTTCTTTGCAGGGCTGACTAGGTTCATTTTTTCCAAATCTTTCCGGAGATCTCCTTCTATGCTCCTTGCCTCTGCTCTATTTCCTCCCATCCGGAAAACCTCTCAGTCTTCCAACAGAAGAGAAATGTGCAGAGTTGAGAAGGAGAGTGGGAAAAATGGCACCAACTACGATGATGACACTAGAGAAAGAGAGGAGATGAGGTCAAAAGGAAAAGGTTGTAAGGTAAGGAGACCAAGCTATGTCCTGTGTGGGAGATTTTCAGTCGATGTGCTGCCGGCAGAGCTTGGTGAGCTGTCCCTGTGAAGTGAGCCCAGGGAAGCAGCTGAGCCAAGGAAGAGCTCAGCTGGACACTGAGCTTCAGGATGTCTTTGCAATGGGTGTGTGGTGCAGACTTCACATTTTCAGTGTGTAACAATAGCAGGAGAGGACTTTGAAGGGTTTCTGGGTTCTCCCTCCGCACTTCCCTTTGCATTCCCAATCCTGGGCCAAGCTGCTCCATCAGTCTGATTTCTGTTCTCCTGCCAGGTTCCAGTGAAGAACATGGCTAAATGTCTTGAGGCATGTCTTGAGGGGGACAAGACTGGATACTTGATGTGAGCACCGTGTTCTACTCTTTGCAGGCTTCCTTGCTGTATCCCACTGAAGGGGATAAGAAGAAGGAATCACTGGGACTGCCTTTGATCCCCCCGATACGCAGGGCAGTAAGTCCCGATGTTGGCAGTGCTGCAGGGTCTCTGCAAAGCTCTCTGCAGCTGGATGTGCAAGAGTCCCAGGAGATGAGGTAAGCCAAGGTGTCTGCTGCTCCAGTGTGCTGTTCACCTCGCTCTTCCCATCTCGTGAGGTTATTTTGCACAGTCAGCTCTCCCATGTATTTAGGCAAACCTCTGTGTATTCAGCATTTGGCCCTATCTGTGGTGATCCAGCCCAATGTCAAACCCAGCACCATATGGCCCAAGAGCAGAGGTGGTGGTGCGGAAGAGGAGGCAGGGCTGAAAGGCTCCTCAAGACAGGTTCTCTTCTGGACCTGGCTGTTGATTCCCTCTGTAATGTTTGTGGTGTCATTTGGGAACTGTATTGCATGGGTCTGGATGCTGCAGATCTTTGAACACTGTGATCCTTCACTGTCAACTTCTGCAGCCACAAGAATATGACTGGACAAATATTGGAAATTGTTAAGCTGTCTGCAAATTCAAGTGCTCATTGTTTTATAGTCAGGCGCCATAGTTCATGTGCCAACACTTATAAAACAATAAAATTCTTTTTTTAAAAATATACTGACAAACCCCAACGCAGAACTAAGTGGGGGTTACAGAAACAAGGGCCATGAAAAATAGCTTTGGGAAGCGATTACTTGCTAGATTAATTGTCAGATTCTGGGGAGCACTGTGTGTCCCAACTGTTTTGAAGAAAAGGGATCCCAAAATAAACCTAAGGTGCAATTTCTCTGTGCCTGGACCACCACTATGAAATGAGATTCCAGTGATGTTTTGGGGTATAGATGTATAATCTAATCAACATTTAGTATTTAGATCTGGGTTTAAGATCAAAAAGAGGAAGGTGCTGGAGAAGAGTTATAGGACTGTACCTGATGGCAAAATATTGGCTTGGAGAAGTGTGAGAAAATGTAGCTGTCATGCTTGTCTGAGTGACAACAATAAAGAAGGAGTCACAGAACTATCACTCACATTGAAAATCTTCTGTAGGGCTTTTAAAGTGCAGTCTGAATATCCTTCCATAGCAGCTGTGTGTGAAAAAGCCTTTTTCTTCTTGAAAGATCAAGGAGGTGTAATATCATTCTCAGGAGACAGCAGTGCTCTGACCACATGGAGCACGAGACTGTCACCAGTGTAAGGCACAAACAGGCAAAGTCAAGCTTTGCAGCAGTACAAAAGCAGCTGCCCTCCATAGAGACTCATGGCTCAGCTCAGCAGCTCTTGCTGCTTCAGAGAGGCTGTAGGAGCCACTTGGCTCCAAAAGGAGAGACAGCAGAATTGGGGGGTTATGATGCAAGTTGAAGAATGACTGCTGTGTTTCAGCCGGAGCTTGGCCAGCTCTGTCTGACTCCAGCAACTGAGAGCTTAAGGACAATGAATCATCTTTGCAACTTGTTTAGTTTCTGTGTTGCATTTCCTCCTTCATCACAGTGACCATGCTAAGAAGGTTTGCTTCCTTTCATGCTTCACACATTCCCTCCCTTCTCTTTCTTCCTCCTCATCTGTTCTTTTGTCTTCCATTTTCTCAAGGCCCAGATCCACCAGGAGAAGCGAAGATGACAACTCTGAAGAAGGAGGTAGGTACAGGACATGTCTGTCCTCAAATGACCATTGGAATTTTGACTCAGAGGTGTCATTTTGAAAGCTTGGTTGAAAATAATTAATTTTAAAATTTATTTGACTTCATTTCAATACCTTGATGGGCCCAGTGGGCTCCTGGAGAGTCCAGTCACAGGGAGTGTGCTCTGGTGGTGCAGTGAATAGGCCGCCAGTGTGAAGTGTTGAATGGCAGGAGCTGGAGTGGTACCTTTGGGCCCTGGAAATGCAGTGCAGGAAAAAGAAACAATCTACTCCACCTAGCACTTGCCCTTTATCTCCCTGCAGCATTTCCAGAGTCACAGTTAGTAGAAAATGAGCAGGCATTGAGCATGAAATGGGAAATGTTCCCAGTCCTACGTCCTGCCCTTGAAGGAGAAAACCTTTCCTTGGGGCACTTTCTGGGCTGAACCCTTTGAGATCTGAAGGAGATTCATGGACATTGCCTGGTTCTGCACTGCGAGAAATAGAGAAACCTCCTCTGAGGGAAAGTCCTTGTGAAATTTCCGATTAAGGAGAAGGAGGTTTCCAAATGGATGCAGCCTATGCAGGGTCTGAGTTTGTCATCCTCTGACAGCACAAGCCCAAAGCCACTTATGGCAGGTTCACCATGACAAATCTCTTCCCCGACTCTCTCTGCCTGGGTCAGTGCTGCAGGCTGAGGCTGCAGGAGGAGATGCCTTCTGCCTTGTCCCTCCCTCCCTGCCTGCCTTGCCTGATCCCTGACAAGTAGAATTGTGCCAGACAAAATGCAGTCTCTGGTGCATCTGTGTCAGCCAATGCTTTCAAGTTGAAAGCCTCAATGAAAGTCTGTTGTTGTTCCTTTGCCATCTCTGGGCATTTACTGATAGGAGAGATGAGACTTGAAGACATAATTTTGCTGCTGCAGGAAAAGGGATCAGATGTCCTGGTCCCTTTGCTCAGGGTTTGTTCTGCCAAATCCTGGGTACAGCCCCTTTGGAAAGACTCCTTAATTGCTGATATGCAGCTGCAATGCTGAATGCAGTTGGGGAGAATTGCTGCTCAGTATTGCTCAGGTGACATTTTTGCTGGATTGATTCTGGCCTAGAAATTACCTATCTCATCAAAGGTTGCCAGATGCTCTTTTGTAAATGATGTCACCATTGTACTGGGATAAAGAAACACAGATTTTACCCGAGTCTTCTATTTATGCTCTACACTCTGCTGTTTGCATTTAGGAAATTCTTAGTGGTTTTTAACTGCCATGATCAGAAATGTTTTATTGCAGGTGATCTTTGTGTTGGTATTTGGTGTCTCTGCAGGAAAGAAAGCAGGGAATAAACCCCAGGGGCAGGGAATCAGAGCAAATTGCAATGTTGGAAAACCAAATTTTCCCTTACATATTTGGGCTCCTTGAACACTGAGGACATGTGAAGGGGAGTACAAATGTTCATTCACTTCTAACATGGGGTACCACTGTTCATGTGCCAGCACTTCCTTTGCTGTGAAGAGAAATAAAAGAAACCAACAAATCCCCACCCTGAACTGAGTGGGAGTTACAGAAACAAAAGCCATGAAAATGAGCTTTGGAAAGCAATGACTTCCTAGGTGTAGTTGTCAAATTCTGGAGACCACTGTGTCTGGCATCTCTTTGGAGGAAGGAAAGAGTTCCCAAAGTAGTGGATGGGCAGCGAGCAACACATAAGCAAAGTAGTAGAAGCTCTGTCTCCTGGCTTGCCAGCTCCATACCGTTCAGAGGAATTCTAGTGATGCTAGTTTCATGAAAAATAAAAAACAAAGCGATCTTCGGAATAATTCAAAACCCCCCTGGATGGCTCATGCATTAGATGGATTGATTGTAAAGGTGGGAGTTCACCTAACTCACTTCTTCCCTTTTGAGCATGCCTCAGCCATGAGTTAAGGTGAGAGCTGGGCTGCTCTCTGGCAGGAGCAAGGGTCTTGTGCCAGCCTAGAGAGCCTGTGCTCATCCCCAGGGAACAGTTCTGCCCTGCATGTGCCCCCTGCAATGAGCTGTGCTGCTGCCAGTGCCCCGTGCAGCTGTAGGGCTGCTCAGCTGTGGGGCAGGGACAGGAGCAGGAGGCTGCATGTGCAGCTGAGCCATGGCTGCAAAGCCCAGGGCTCTGGGCTCCCTGCTGTCCCAGGCCAGCCCAGAGGCCAGGCTGTTCCTGTGGGAGCTCTGTGCAAGCGGGACAGGGCTTTTCCTCTGGAGTGCTTCAAGGGTCTTCATGCCTGGAAATGTCAACTTGTGCAGCTATTTAGGAGTTTTCAAGAAGTCTCTCCCACAAAATATGGAGCTTCAGATGCTTTAGACTTGCTTTGCCACCTCATTTACATTTTTTTTTTGTTTCTTCTTTGCAGGGCTGACTAGGTTCATTTTTTCCAAATCTTTCCGGCGATCTCCTTCTATGCTCCTTGCCTCCGCTCTGTTTCCTCCCAGCTGGAAAACCTCTCAGTCTTCCAACAGAAGAGAAATGTGCAGCTTTGAGAAGGAGAGTGGGAAAAATGGCAGTGGCTATGAGGAAGACACCAGAGAAAGAGAGGAGCTGAAGTCAAAAGGAAAAGGTTGTAAGGTAAGGAGACCAAGCTATGTCCTGTGTGGGAGATTTTCAGTCGATGTGCTGCCGGCAGAGCTTGGAGAGCTTTCCCTGTGAAGTGAGCCCAGGGAAGCAGCTGAGCCAAGGAAGAGCTCAGCTGGACACTGAGCTTCAGGATGTCTTTGCAATGGGTGTGTGGTGCAGACTTCACATTTTCAGTGTGTAACAATAGCAGGAGAGGACTTTGAAGGGTTTCTGGGTCCTCCCTCAGCACTTCCCTTTGCATTCCCAATCCTGGGCCAAGCTGCTCCATCAGTCTGATTTCTGTTCTCCTGCCAGGTTCCAGTGAAGAACATGGCTAAATGTCTTGAGGCATGTCTTGAGGGGGACAAGACTGGATACTTGATGTGAGCACCGTGTTCTACTCTTTGCAGGCTTCCTTGCTGTATCCCACTGAAGGGGATAAGAAGAAGGAATCACTGGGACTGCCTTTGATCCCCCCGATACGCAGGGCAGTAAGTCCCGATGTTGGCAGTGCTGCAGGGTCTCTGCAAAGCTCTCTGCAGCTGGATGTGCAAGAGTCCCAGGAGATGAGGTAAGCCAAGGTGTCTGCTGCTCCAGTGTGCTGTTCACCTCGCTCTTCCCATCTCGTGAGGTTATTTTGCACAGTCAGCTCTCCCATGTATTTAGGCAAACCTCTGTCTATTCAGCATTTGGCCCTATCTGTGGTGATCCAGCCCAATGTCAAACCCAGCACCATATGGCCCAAGAGCAGAGGTGGTGGTGGGGAAGAGGAGGCAGGGCTGAAAAGCTCCTCAAGACAGGTCCTCTTCTGGACCTGGCTGTTGATTCCCTCTGTGATGTTTGTGGTGTCATTTGGGAACTGTATTGCATGGGTCTGGATGCTGCAGATCTTTGAGTACTGTGACCCTTCACTGTCAACTTCTGCAGCCACAAGAATATGATTGGACAAATATTGGCAAATATGGAGGTGTACGCAAATTCCTGTTCTGATTCTTGTACTTTTATAGTCATGTGCTGTAGTTTATTTGCCAGCACTTATATTTTGAGAAGAAAAATATACTGACAGCACCCAACGCAGAACTAAGTGGGGGTTACGGAAACAAGGGTGATGAAAACTAGCTTTGGGAAGCAATTACTTCCTAGATGTAACTGTCAAATTCTGGATACCATTATGTGTTGCCATCTGTTTTGTGCATGGGCCTCCACTTAGAAATGAGTTCCCAGAGATGTTATGAGATAGAGCTGCATAACCCATGTGATGTTTAATATTTCAGTCTGGGCTTAAGATCAAAAAGAGCAAGGTGCTGGAGAAGAGGTATAGGACTGTAGCTGATGGAAAGATATTAGCTTGGAGAAGTGTGAGAAAATGTAGCTGTCATGCTTGACTGAGTGATAACGATAAAGAAGGAGTCTCAGAAGTATCACTCACATTGAAAATCTTCTATAAGGCTTTTAAAGTGCAGTGTAAATATCCTGTCCATAGCCGCTGTGTGTGAAAAAGCCTAGTTTTTCTGGAAAGATCAAGGAGATGTAATATTATTCTCAGGAGACAGCAGTGCTCTGACCACATGGAGCACGAGTCTGTCACCAGTGTAAGGCACAAGCAGGCAAAGTCAAGCTTTGCAGCAGTACAAAAGGAGCTGCCCTCCATAGAGACTCGTGTCTCAGCTCAGCAGCTCTTGCTGCTTCAGAGGGGCTGTAGGAGCCACTTGGCTCCAAAAGGAGAGATAGCAGAACTGGGGGGTTATGATGCAAGTTGAAGAATGACTGCTGTGTTTCAGACAGAGCTTGGCCAGCTCTGTCTGACTCCAGCAACTGAGAGCTTAAGGACAATGAATCAGCTTTGCATCTTGTTTAGTTTCTGTGTTGCATTTCCTCCTTCATCCCAGTGACCATGCTAAGAAGGTTTGCTTCCTTTCATGCTTCACACATTCCCTCCCTTCTCTTTCTTCCTCCTCATCTGTTCTTTTGTCTTCCATTTCCTCAAGGTCCACACCCAGCAGCAGAAGCGAAGATGATGACTCTGAAGAAGGAGGTTGGTACAGGGCATGTCTGTCGTCAAATGACCATTGGAATTTTGACACAGAATTTGTATTTTGAATGGTTGGTTAAAAATAATTCTCTTCAAAAATTCTTCAAATTGATATCAATGCATTGATGTGCTCAGTGGACTCCTGAAGAGCCCAATCACTGGGAGTGTGCTGTGGTGGTGCAGTGAAAATTCCTCCAGTGTGAGGTGTTGTGTGGCTGAGCTGGAGTGGTACCTTGGGCCCCTGGAAATGCAGCACAGGAAAAGGAAACATTCCTCTCCATCCAGCACTTGCCCTTCATCTCCCTGCAGCCTTTCCAGTGTCACAGTTAGTAGAGAATAAGCAGGCATTGAGCATGAAATGGGAAATGTTCCCAGTCCTACGTCCTGCCCTTGAAGGAGAAAACCTTTCCTTGCAGCAGTTTCTGAGATGAACCCTTTGAGATCTGAAGGAGATCCATGGACACTGTCTGGTTCTGCACTGGGAGAAATAGGGAAACCTCCTCTGAGGGAAAGTCCTTGTGAAATTTCCGATTAAGGAGAAGGAGGTTTCCGAATGGATGCAGCCTATGCAGGGTCTGAGTTTGTCATCCTCTGAGAGCACAAGCCCAAAGCCACCTATGGCAGGTTCACCATGACAAATCTCTTCCCCGACTCTCTCTGCCTGGGTCAGTGCTGCAGGCTGAGGCTGCAGGAGGAGATGCCTTCTGCCTTGTCCCTCCCTCCCTGCCTTACCTGATCCCTGACAAGTAGAATTGTGCCAGACAAAATGCAGTCTCTGGTGCATCTGTGTCAGCCAGTGCTTTCAAGTTGAAAGCCTCAATGAAAGTCTGTTGTTGTTCCTTTGCCATCTCTGGGCATTTACTGATAGGAGAGATGAGACTTGAAGACATAATTTTGCTGCTGCAGGAAAAGGGATCAGATGTCCTGGTCCCTTTGCTCAGGGTTTGTTCTGCCAAATCCTGGGTACAGCCCCTTTGGAAAGACTCCTTAATTGCTGATATGCAGCTGCAATGCTGAATGCAGTTGAGGAGAATTACTGCTCAGTATTGCTCAGGTGACATTTTTGCTGGATTGATTCTGGCCTAGAAATTACCTACCTCATCAAAGGTTGTCAGATGCTCTTTTGTAAATGATGTCACCATTGTACTGGGATAAAGAAACACAGATTTTATCCGTGTCTTCTTTTTATGCTCTACACTCTGCTGTTTGCATTTAGGAAATTCTTAATGGTTTTTAACTGCCATGGTCAGAAATGTTTTGTTGCAGGTGATCTTTGCGTTGGTATTTGGCGTCTCTGCAGGAAAGCAAGCAGGGAATAAACCCCAGGGGCAGGGAATCAGAGCAAATTGCAATGTTGGAAAACCAAATTTTCCCTTACATATTTGGGCTCCTTGAACACTGAGGACATGTGAAGGGGAGTACAAAGGTTCATTCACTTCTAACATGGGGTGCCATTGTTCATGTGCCAGCACCTCCTTAGTTGTGAAGAGAAATAAAAGCAACCAACAAAACCCCACCCTGAAATGAGTGGGAGTTACAGAAACAAGGGCGATGAAAACGAGCTTTGGAAAGCAATGACTTCCAAGGTGTAGTTGTCAAATTCTGGAGACCACTGTGTCTGGCAACTCTTTGGAGGAAGGAAAGAGTTCCCAAAGTAGTGGATGGGCAATGAGCAACACATAAGCAAAGTAGTAGAAGCTGTGTCTCCTGGATTGCCAGCTCTATACAGTTCAGAGGAATTCTAGTGATGCTAGTTGCATGAAAAATAAAAAACAAAGCGATCATGGGAATAATTCAAAACCCCCCTGGATGGCTCATCCATTAGATGGATTGATTGTAAAGGGGGGAGTTCACCTAACTCACTTCTTCCCTTTTGAGCATGCCTCAGCCATGAGGTAAGGTGGGAGCTGGGCTGCTCTCTGGCAGGAGGAAGGGTCTTGTGCCAGCCTAGAGAGCCTGTGCACATCCCCAGGGAACAGTTCTGCCCTGCATGTGCCCCCTGCAATGAGCTGTGCTGCTGCCAGTGCCCCGTGCAGCTGTAGGGCTGCTCAGCTGTGGGGCAGGGACAGGAGCAGGAGGCTGCATGTGCAGCTGAGCCATGGCTGCAAAGCCCAGGGCTCTGGGCTCCCTGCTGTCCCAGGCCAGCCCAGAGGCCAGGCTGTTCCTGTGGGAGCTCTGTGCAAGCGGGACAGGACTTTTCCTCTGGAGTGCTTCAAGGGTCTTCATGCCTGGAAATGTCAACTTGTGCAGCTATTTAGGAGTTTTCAGGAAGTCTCTCCCACAAAATATGGAGCTTCAGATGCTTTAGATTTGCTTTGCCGCCTCAGTTACATTTTTTGTTTCTTCTTTGCAGGGCTGACTAGGTTCATTTTTTCTGAATCTTTCCGGCTATCTCCTTCTATGCTCCTTCCCTCTGCTCCGTTGCCTCCCATCCGGAAAACCTCTCAGTCTTCCAACAGAAGAGAAATGTGCAGCTTTGAGAAGGAGAGTGGGAAAAATGGCAGTGGCTATGAGGAAGACACCAGAGAAAGAGAGGAGCTGAAGTCAAAGGGAAAAAGGTGTAAGGTAAGGAGACCAAGCCATGTCCTGTGTGGGAGATTTTCAGTCGATGTGCTGCCGGCAGAGCTTGGAGAGCTTTCTCTGTGAAGTGAGCCCAGGGAAGCAGCTGAGCCAAGGAAGAACTCAGCTGGACACTGAGCTTCAGGATGTCTTTGCAAAGGGTGTGTGGTGCAGACTTCACATTTTCAGTGTGTAACAATAGCAGGAGAGGACTTTGAAGGGTTTCTGGGTTCTCCCTCTGCACTTCCCTTTGCATTCCCAATCCTGGCCCAAGCTGCTCCATCAGTCTGATTTCTGTTCTTCTGCCAGGTTCCAGTGAAGAACATGGCTAAATGTCTTGAGGCATGTCTTGAGGGGGACAAGACTGGATACTTGATGTGAACACTGTGTTCTACTCTTTGCAGGCTTCCTTGCTGTATCCCACTGAAGGGGATAAGAAGAAGGGGTCACTGGGACTGCCTTTGATCCCCCCGATACGCAGGGCAGTAAGTCCCGATGTTGGCAGTGCTGCAGGGTCTCTGCAAAGCTCTCTGCAGCTGGATGTGCAAGAGTCCCAGGAGATGAGGTAAGCCAAGGTGTCTGCTGCTCCAGTGTGCTGTTCACCTCGCTCTTCCCATCTCGTGAGGTTATTTTGCACAGTCAGCTCTCCCATGTATTTAGGCAAACCTCTGTGTATTCAGCATTTGGCCCTATCTGTGGTGATCCAGCCCAATGTCAAACCCAGCACCATATGGCCCAAGAGCAGAGGTGGTGGTGGGGAAGAGGTGGCAGGGCTGAAAATCTCCTCAAGACAGGTTCTCTTCTGGACCTGGCTGTTGATTCCCTCTGTGATGTTTGTGGTGTCATTTGGGAACTGTATTGCATGGGTCTGGATGCTGCAGATCTTTAAATAATGTGATCCTTCACTGTCAACTTCTGCAGCCACAAGAATATGATTGGACAAATATTGGAAATGTTAAGGTGTCTTCAATTTCCTGTGCTCATTCTTTAAAGTTAGGTGCCATAGTTCATGTGCCAGCATTTATAAAACAACATTTTTTTTTAAAACAAAATATACTGACAAACCCCAACACAGAACTGAGTGAGAGTTACAGAAACAAGGGCCATGAAAACTAGCTTTTGGAAGCAATTACTTTCTAGATATAACACAAATTCTGGAGACCATTGTGTGTTGCCAACTGTTTGGAAGAAAAGGGATCCCAAAGTAAACCTAAGGTACAACTTCCCTGTGCCTGGGCCTCCACTATGAAATGAGATCCCAGAGAAGTTTTGGGGTACAGCTGCATAATCCAAGTGATGATTAATATTTCAATCTGGGCTTAAGATCAAAAAGAGCGAGGTGCTGGAGAAGAGGTACAGGACTGTAGCTGATGGAAAGATATTGGCTTGGAGAAGTGTGAGAAAATGTAGCTGTCAAGCTTATCTGAGTGGTAACAATAACGAAGGAAAAATCACAGAACTCTCATTCTAATTGAAAATCTTCTGTAGGGCTTTTAAAGTGCAATCTCAATATCCTGTCCATAGCAGCTGTGTGTGAAAAAGTCTTTTTCTTCTTGAAAGAGCAACGAGGTGTAATATCATTCTCAGGAGACAGCAGTGCTCTGACCACATGGAGCATGAGACTGTCACCAGTGTAAGGCACAAACAGGCAAAGTCAAGCTTTGCAGCAGTACAAAAGCAGCTGCCCTCCATAGAGACTCGTGTCTCAGCTCAGCAGCTCTTGCTGCTTCAGAGAGGCTGTAGGAGCCACTTGGCTCCAAAAGGAGAGACAGAAGAACTGGGGGGTTATGATGCAAGTTGAAGAATGACTGCTGTGTTTCAGACAGAGCTTGGCCAGCTCTGTCTGACTCCAGCATCTGAGAGCTTAAGGACAATGAATCAGCTTTGCATCTTGTTTAGTTTCTGTGTTGCATTTCCTCCTTCATCACAGTGACCATGCTAAGAAGGGTTGCCTCCTTTCATGCTACACACATTCCCTCCTTTCTCTTTCTTCCTCTTAATATGTTCTTTTGTCCTCTATTTTCTCAAGGTCCACATCCGGCAGCAGAAGTGTAGATGACGACTCTGAAGAAGGAGGTAGGTACAGGACATGTCTGTCCTCAAATGACCGTTGGAATTTTGACACAGAATTCGTATTTTGAATGATTGGGTAAAAATAATTCTCTTCAAAAATTCTTCAATTTGATTTCACTTTTTTATTGGGCTCAGTGGGCTCCTGAAGAGCCCAATCATGGGAGTGTGCTGTGATGGTGCAGTGAAAATTCCTCCAGTGTGAAGTGTTGTGTGGCTGAGCTGGAGTGGTACCTTGGGGCCCTGGAAGTGCAGCACAGGAAAAGGAAACATTCCTCTCCATCCAGCACTTGCTCTTTATCTCCCTGCAGCATTTCCAGTGTCACAGTTAGTAGAGAATAAGCAGGCATTGAGCATGAAATGGGAAATGTTCCCAGTCCTTCTTCCTGCCCTTAAAGGAGAAAACCTTTCCTTGCAGCAGTTTCTGGGCTGAACCCTTTTGAGATCTGAAGGAGATTCATGGACATTGCCTGGTTCTGCACTGGGAGATATGGGGAAACCTCCTCTGAGAGAAAGTCCTTGTGAAATTTCCAGTTAAGGAGAAGGAGGTTTATAAAATGGATGCAGCCTATGCAGGGTCTGAGTTTGTCATCCTCTGACAGCACAAGCCCAAAGCCACCTATGGCAGGTTCACCATGACAAATCTCTTCCCTGACTCTCTCTGCTTGTGCCAGTAGCCCGTTCATTGGGAGGATATCTAGGCATATGTGCCTTGCTGCTCTCATACACAATTGCTATTTCTTATGAGAGCTCTGCTGTCTGGAATCTTTCTTGCCTGTTGCCCAGAATGGTGTTTTTGAGGGCTTGAAATCTGTCAGAGATTTACACCAACCTTTCTTTCCATTCCCAGGCCTCCCACTGAGCCAAGCCAAGGGGACAGATCGTCCCACCAGTCCTGGTCATATGAGTGATGAAGACCTGAGGGACAGCTCTGGAAAGGTAAGGGTTAAAGACAGGGATGAGCAGACTTCCTTTCCTTATTGCTTGGCCCCAAATGTCACTGATAATCATAGTCTTCCATTCCTGAGGGATGGGGATTCTTCTTGGAATATATTTGCTTTTTAAAGAGCAATTGTGTGGCTTTTACTAGTGGTGAAAAGGTGACTGATTTGGAGATGGTGCTAAGGTCATGCCAGAAGCATTCTTTAGGTGCCATGGTCATTTTAGAGAAGTTCTGAATGGCAGAGCAAGCTGCAGACTTGTGAATGTGTGCAAATTGCACCCGCAGGAGCAGAGAAGCAAAGATTGTAATGTTAAGCGTAAGTAAGGCTGAAAAATAAAATGAGAGTTTGATTTTTCATGGTAACCTTTCTGGCTGTATCTCACAGCCCTCTCTTTCTCAATTTTTCTGCTCATTAATATCAATATTTCTGGAAATTGTTTTCACGTGAGTCCTTTCCTTGAGGTCCTTCAGAGACCTTTAGAGCTGAGCTCTTCAGAAGCCAGGAAGTGAGAACAGCTGCCATTCCTGGCCATGAGTGTTAAGCAAGAGCAATTACCCCTCCTTGCTGCGTATTTATTGCACATGGTTTTTATTCTGCTGCCATGGCCTGTAGGAACTGAACTGCCTGCTCTCTGGTCATGTGAGCTCTTCACCTGTCTTGGAGCACTCGTATGACTTTGGTGCTTCAAGCAGGGCTTCCTGTCATAGGCTGCAGTTGGAGCAATGTAAGGTTGTGGCCCTAAAGTCTTCCACCTCCTTGTGTGTAATTGCCAAGATGAGGTTGGGAGACATTCTTCTGAAACACTTGGAATGAATATGGAGCTGCATTAAAGACTGTGGCTCTCCATGGATCCTGTGCTCCTGATGAGATGTTGTGTCTGGTTTGGGTGTCTCTGCTTACATCTGTGATGTATTTCCTTTGCAACTAGATCCGTCCTGCATTGTGCAAGTTGGCTCAAAAGAACTTAGAGCGGAAGAAAATGGAGCTGTTGGAGAAAGAGCTCAAGAGAAGGAGGCAAACAGAAACATCCTTGCAGCTGCCTCCACAGACAGCTGACCCTGGGGATGCAGAAGAAGCAAGTAAGTGCAGACTACACCTGTGGTCCTTTTTGACCACTTGCTTGCCCTTTGCACGGTGCTGCAGTCAGGCTGTTCTGCTTGCATCTGAGTGGAAGCTTGAAGAGGAGTTCTTTCCCTTCCCCCCAAAATAATACAGAGGCATGAAGAGTCATGCCCAAGGTTTCACAGACTCAGTAACAGAATATCAGCTTCCCACCTTCATCTCCAAAGTCTTTCAGAGTAGAAAATTTTGTCTTGCAAAGTTAACTGGGGCTTCAGACTCTCTCCTGGAGAGCAGCCTGCAGGGAAGGGGAGCCCAGAAGAATGCTTCTCAGCCATGGTGGAACTGAGAAGAAACAAAATTCAACTGCTTCTAATGAAAACACCAGAGATCCTTCTCCTGCCACAGCCTGCTGAGGAGCTGGCACTGTAGAGCTGTGCTGAAGCCCTGAGCCACTGCTTCTGTTGTAGCCCCAGGAGCAAGGAGCGTTCCTGACTGAATCCTGGCTGAGGGGCTCTGACTGCAGTGCTGTGTGTGCTGCCCCCAGGGTGGCAGCAGGGACCTTAGGAGGCAGCACTCAGCCCAAGGGCATCACTCAAGGCTATCTGCACTTTCATTTGGTAACTTCCCCAGCCAGACTCAGAAACAGAAAAACAAAAGCAAAGCAATACTGTGTTTTCCTTCTTTCTTAGGGGAAGCATCACTGCAATTTGGTTTTAAACTAGAAGAGGGTAGATTCAGGTTAGATTCTAGGGGGAATGTTTTTATAATGAAGGGGATGAAGCACTGGAAGGGTGGGCTCACAGAAGCTGCTGTTGATCCATTCTTGAAGGTGTTCAAAGCCAATTTACATGGGGCTCTGAGGAATCTCATCTAGATGAAGATGTCCCTGTTCACAGGGGTTGGACTAGATGGTGCTTAGAGGTGCCTTCCAAGCCAAACTCTTCTAGGATTCTGTGATACTGTGATCACAGTCCCATGTTAGCATGCCACTGTTATACTTGAAGTTCTTTGGGATAACAAAGAGCTGTTACCCAAGTCCAGCAAGTTTTCTGGCCCTTTCCATCGTCACCCTGTGCAGCAGCCTCCACTTACAAGCTCCTCTTTGGTCTCCCCACAGGCTTTAGCGTACCGCCTGTCGATGGCACAGCTTCCAGTGTGCGGAGAAAATACCCTGGTAGTGCCTTGAAGGAGAAGGTCTTGAGGAAGCAGGACAACATGCCCTCACTGCCCAATATGCCCATCATCCATGGGATTGGCAGCTTCCCACGCAACTCCTCAGGTAAGCCTGCTCTGAGGCAGCTTTTTCCCACATGGGTTTTTCCTTGCCCATGGGGCACAAACTGCCACCTGCCTCACCCAGCACAGCTGGGATCTTGGGTCCATAGCCTGTCCTGAGAATGAACAGCAAGTGTACTTCTGAGTTAGTCCAGCTCTGCAGTAGTGGAGCAGTTGGTTCTTAGAGTTCCATTGGAAAGTTGAGCTGAATAAAGTAGTGGTAAAGGCCTAAGCTCTGGCTTTTGTCCCTCCTCATAGTCCAAACCACAGCACTGGTGCAAGAGGCAGCTGTAACTGCAGGGATGAGCTGTGGGGCAGTGTGCCAGGGTGTGCTCACTGGGCACCTACGAGTACCACCACGATCAGTTGTCCACTCACCATCTCATCCCTCTGCCTGTGCTGCTGTCCGGCTCTGCAGACAGCTTTCCTGCTATCCCAGCAAGGGCTGTCTCTGCGTGGCAGTCAGCAGCTTGGTGCAGTCGTGCTGCTGCTCCCAGAAGTGCCCAGTGGCTCCTCACTGCTGCCATCCCACAGCCTGCAATGCCAAGAGGGAACAAGCAGTGCCTCCTGTGTCACCCCAGCCAAATACAGTGGCCGTATGTAGCAGGTGACAGCCAGGAGGGGCTGCCTGGTGCTCCCAGGCTGTTTGCTGCCTGCAGTAAATACCCAGCAGATAGTCCCTAGTGGCTCTTGTCTCTCCCTTGTGGGTAGAGTGCCTGTGCTAGCATTCCAGGTAGGGTGAGATAAGAAGAAAGGAGCTAGGAATGATACTTGGAATGCTCCTTTCTAGAGGTGCTACTTCCATGTTGAGAATTGACCAGAAGTAGCCTGACGTGGCTCTCCATTCATAGTGAATCTAGATGTGTATGTCCACACACTTCTGCAGTGACATCACTGATGTCAGTGTCTGGGGTACATCAGTGACATCCACATTAGCCCCCGTCTGAATATTTTTGATGTTATGGTATACTTTGTGAGAACAGGCAAGGTAGCACAGAAACCCAGCAGAGTCTAGAGAAGTTCATCTAGATTCTGTTCAGTGTTGATAGTCCATCATTGTAGACAGCTCTGATGTTTTCATCTACACATTAGGAAATGAGCTATTGAGAGCATGACATGAAATTTTGGATGCACAGTGCTTTTGATGACAATTGGGTTTCATAAGACATGCATTTATCATCTGATTTTTCTCATAGCTTGTACATTTTTTTCCATACCAAAAAATTCAATTAAGGCAAAGCCTGGACACCTGATTATCAAGAGCATGTGTCTGGCAACAATTTGCAGCTGTATTTGCATATTTTTATCCTCAGTTTGCATTTGAAAGGCTTTTATATCAACTGTCTAGACTGGAAGTGGCATTTTTCCTCAAGTGAAGGCTTAGGCACTGCTGAGTTCACAAACACATCCATTTGATGACAAAGAAATTTCACTTCAGCATCTTTGAAATACAGCCAGTGTGCCCCTCTGAAAGGGCAAAGACTCATGATGCTTGGAAAGAACAAAATCCATAAAGTACTCCCTGGGCAACAGTAGGCTACAATGTATGTGCAGTCAGCTGTCTGCTGTCTAGAAGATTTGAAGGCAATGGGAAGAGAGGCGCTGTCAGGAGTGAAGGGTCAGGTATCGCTGCTCCCTGGTAGCTGCTCCGTGGGGATTCAGCCGGGCCCAGCAGGGCTGGGTTGTTCAGGCTGGGCTTGGTGCTGTGGCGAGGCAGCTGCAGGTCTTTCCTCAGGGAGTTGCAGAGTGCCTCTGTCGTCGGGGCTGGGGGAAATCAGGGCGCTGAGACAAGAGAGGCAGCTGAGGGGTTCTCTCCTGGGCTAGCAAGTCCTGCTGGTGGGCGCTGTCTGGCAGGCAGTGGGAGCTCTGCGGCCTCAGGAAGCTGCCGCTGCTGTGCTGTGGCACTTGGCAGCTGGCGCTGTGTGGGCAGCTGTCAGCTTTAGCCTGGAGCTGGGCCCAGCTGGGGGGGCTGGGAGAAAGCAAGCAGCCCAAGGAGCCAGGCAGCAGGGAAGTGTCTGTCCCAGTGCCACTTTGTCCCACACGGAAGCCTGGCTGGGAGATGGGGCTGCAGGCCGCTCCATGGCGGGGTGCCTTGCCCGGGGCTGCAGCGCTCATGGCTGACCCTCTCCTCACAGTGACCTCGCAGACGGCCTCTGGTGCCAAGCGTCGAGAGGAGCCGCTGCGTGGGAACTGGCAGAAGGACACAGCCTCTTGTGACCCACAGCAGGCCTTGCTCAAGGCACTGTCCTTGCTGGGCAGCGATGACTGGTAAGAAAGGCCCCGTTCACTCTGTCTCCCTCTTAGCGTTAAGGTAGCTCAGAAGTGGATCTTGCTAGTGCCTCTGAGCCCCGACAGCCCAGAGGGCCAAGGGGCACCAGTGAAACCACTGCAGAGCCGTGAGAGGATAAAGATTTGACAGCAGCCTTTTCTTGGCCTTGGTCTGCAGCAGTGCTCCAGCTGCAGCAGGTCCCTGCTGTTTGCTTGCTTCGCCTGCTGCTCCATGGAGCTGCAGAGGAAATCTTGAGGGAAGAGAGAAAGCTGTGGGACAAGATGATTTGCTGGCTGAAGGCAGAAGCAGGATGGCAGCACTTTTGAGTGTAGAGATTTGGGTGCCTTGGAGCACTGGTCCAGTGGGACTGAGTAAGATTTCTTCTCTCTGGCCCCACTGCTGACAGCAATGGCAGCTGACAGGGTCTCCCTGGGACCTCCTGCTGTGAATGCCAGAAGCAGCTCCAGGGAGTTCCTCTTCCTGAGAAATGGCCTGACTTGTGCTTTCAAGTCCCTCAGCCTGTCATTACTTCTGAAGGGCTCATGGCAGAAGAGAAGGAAAAAGAAATATAATCCTCAGGAATCTTGCACTTTTGGAATTTAACTTTTTCCTTCAAATTTTACTTCTCACTGCTTCATATGGGCCTGAGATACTTGGTTATAACTCACATCGTGTCCCAAAATTTGACACAGTCAGAAGGAGGCCCAGAGGTGCTAACCTGAATGTTGGGTGGTATTGGTTGTCTTTTTGATGTCTGGGTTGGCATCCACTCACTGGTGGATGCTTCATTCACACAGAGATAAGGACTCCACTCACACTGGGATAAACATGAAAAATCTGCCACAATGCATCTCCTTGTGCAGTCACCTTTGCTTTGCCCTTTCTCTTCTGCTTTCTCTTCCCCATTTCTCCTTGGTGCCCTGTGAGGTGCAGAGAGCCTCTGGAGGTGTGGGGGAGTCTGGGTGACATCAGGGGTTCCTGTGGGATCGATCACCAGCCCTGTGCTGCAGCCCTGATGCCTCACAAACCTGCCTGTAGCTGAGGGCCTGCACAAAGCAGGTGCTGGGAGATGGAGTTGTTTGCACCTTTTAAATAACATATTGCTCTTGTGGGGGTTGTTTTAGGTAGTGGGTTTTGCCAGAGTTTCAACTGTTCTTGCCCAGGTGTGGAATCTTCTGGGACATCCTGCTGCTTTTTTGGGCAAGGAGGAAAAGAAGTGGAGTGGGTGAGAGACAGGCCTGGATTGCAGAGTGGAAAGTCAGCTCCAGAGTGCCAGTGCAGTCTCTTACTGCTGAACTGCCTGCTGGGGCTTGTAAAGAAGGAAAAAGCCCCAGTAACAGCCCCATGGGACTGTGTCTCAGGGGCAGGAACAGGGAGGTGACAGGAAACAGCAGCTTGGTTTGGTCTCACAGCTTCTAAGAAGCAGTGAAACACGGACCTCATGAGCCAGAGGTTTCAGAAAGGCTGTCTTGTAAAATGGCCACAAATGAAGACTCTGAAACCCCTCTCTTTGCCTCTTGGATCTGTGTGTGCTTTTGACAGCCTCAGCATCCTGTGGCCACGAGTTCCACAATTTCCTGAAGTGCTCCTTGAAAAGCACCTCCCACTGAGGTCCCACTGAGCTGCCAGCCTGGTCATTTCAGAGGGTGCTGCCTAGTTCTTGGGTGGAGAGAAAAACCAATCTTTTTGGGACTTGCCTTTCAGGGAGCTGAAGGAGAAGGCGCTCTCCAGCATCGGACAGCTGGCTGGGTCCCATTCAGAAGTCGTGCTTTGTAGACTTCGTGAAGTTTGCCTGGCAGTTACCAGCGAGGTGAGAACATTCTTCTGACTTTTCCCCCATACCTCATACATGGTGTGTAGAGTAGATATGTGCATGTTCATGTCCATGTGTGCTCAGGGATTGCCTTCATTTCTGTTTCTAGACCTTGTATTTCTAATGTCTCTCAGCTAGGATCAGTGTGTGCATGTAGCTGTATTTCCTGGTAGGTTGGCTGTCTGACACTCATCTTTGAGTGAGGTGTCATTGTAAAGCAAGGTGCAAATGCACAAACTGAGACATTAATTATGTTATTTTCCAGTGTCCTAATCTCTGCCTGAGATGTAATTCAACACTGCCAATTAGTCTGTAGATTTGAGCCTGTGCTTTCCATTTCTTGGCTAAGTCCTTCAGCTACTGGTGTTGCTTTTTTGAACAGGAGGACATGATTCTTTTCTCTTTATGACTTGTGCCTTATCGTTTGCTAGCAGCGCTTGTTTAATTTGTTTATTTCCGAATAAACGGGCCTAAAATCAAAGGGGTGGACATGATAGAAGAGTTAATTGAAATGATTTGTTTTTAGGCCTGCTGTCAGCAGGTCTGAGGCCAGAAACTGGTGCCAGACTAAGTGCCTTTGTGTGCCTATGCTCTCCTGCTCTTATTGTGCTTTCATCTTCCCCTGGACACAGTGGGACGTGTTGTCAGTTCCTGGGACTGTTGTCTAAGGCCACTGGTTTTCTTTTCAAGGTGATTCTTATGTTTCTCTCATCACTTCCCCAGGTGAGCAACCTCCGCTCCAAGGTGTCCTACGCTGCAATCGTCACTCTTGGAGAGCTCTTTGCAGCCTTGAAGAAGGACATGGACTCCAAAGTGGATGAGGTTGCTCAGGTCCTGCTCCCGATGGTTTGGAATTCCCCAGAGTTTCTGGAGAAAGCAGCCAATCAGACCCTGGGGATCATGGTGGAGAACGTGACTCCTGCACGAGCACTGGCTGCTCTCATGGACAGGGGAGCCAAGTAGGTTCTTCTTCTTCTAGTGATCTTCTTCACCTTCTAGTGTGTGCGTGGGGGAAGGGATGAGAGACAGAATGGGAATGGTGGGAGGGAAGGCTCCTGCATCCTGCATCTTCTGTGAAGTCAGGGACTTCATTCCCCCATCAACCTCACTTCTTTCCTCTTGTCACCTGTTTCTGCCTTCCTGCAGCCTATAAGTTCACAGAATCACAGAGCTGTAGAATATGGGGAGTTGGAAGGGGCCCATCAGGAGCATCGAGGTCAGCTCCTGGCCTTGCACAGAACACCCCAAGGATCACACCAAGTGCCTGAGATTGTTGTTAAAATGCTTCTTCAACTCTGTCAGGCTTGGTGCTGTGACCACTGCCCTGGGGAGCCTGTTCCAGTGCTCAACCACCCTCTGGGTGAAAACCCTTTTCCTCATATCCAACCTAAACCTCCTCTGACTCAGCTTCCTGCTGCTTCCTGGAATTCTCCCAGCCTGTCAGAGCTTCCCAGAACTGGTGAATGCTGGGAAAAGGATAGTGCCTGCAAAGGCTAAGGATAGAGCCTTGTGCTTTTGTGGGAAGAGTGACAATTGAAGTTGTAGCTGTGAGCGCTCTTTGATATTTCACAGCGCTAAGCACAGAGGCCCTGGGACAAACCATGCCTCCTCATTATGCCATTAGCTTGAGAAAGAAGGAGGGGACTTGCTGGGGCATGGAGCACATGGGAGAGAATGTGCTGGGTGGGGCACAGACAGCACAGCAGGTGCAGCTCCTGCCAAAAGGATTCTTGTAGGACTGTCCTGGCCTTAGAGCTTTACTTTCTGTTCAAACTGATGTTTCATGTTAGCTTTGAGATGATGAATCACTTTATAGGCACCTTCACAGGCCGAATGCCATTGGACAGCTGAAGCAAATGCTGCCTTAAGTGTTGGTGCTGGGCCTGATAGTTCCCAAGAGACAGTCTCTAGAACAGGACAACCTGGCTAAACTGCCTGCCACCCCTTCCTCAGCTTTGGAATAGGGTAAAACATTCAGATGTATCCCTTGCCAAGCCTCACAGAAGGAACAGGCAGCATTGCTGGATATTCTGCAACCTCACGCCCCAAATCATGGGGCATTTTCCCTGCATTTTTTTTTCTTAAGAGGTCTCTAGAATTGGGGGGTAAATGGGAGGAAAGAGCCTCAGTCCTGCTTCTGCTGCTTGGTGTAGTGGGTGCCTCTGATGGGTCAGCATGAGTTGTCATTAATTACTAAATTATTCATATGTAATCTATTTTTTAATCTTTCTCAGGGAAATTTTTGGGAAAGAAATTGAGTATCAGATAATGCAGGGAGACTGAATTCCTCCCTCTTCCTTGCAGGCACTCCTTCTGTGCAATGCTAACTTTGTGTTTATCTGAGGACAGAACCTCCTACAGGTGTCTAAAGTTGCAGGGAGAACCCAGGCCTCCTTTGCCCAGCAAGGACAGGGAGCATTCTCTGGCCAAGGCCTGTGCTGCTGTGCCTCCTTCTCCCTGTGTCCCAGTGTTTGCTCTCTTCTTCCCAGGAGCCGCTACGTCCAGGTGCGGAAGTGTGCGGCCGAACTCCTCCTGTCCTTGATGGGGAAAATTGGAGTCACGAAGATCGCAGGCACACCCAGGGCTGAGACCCTGGCACAGGTGGCAGGGAAACTTGCTCAGGACTGTCACAAGGACACAAGGTAATGATCTTCATTTCACCTCCTAAAACAGGAAATCTGTTTGGTGTCTGGCTTTAAAAGGGAAACCCACAAAATTGTATAAACAACAGGAAATAATATGTTACCTCTCCATGTGGATAAGGGGCATAGAATCACGGAATACGCTGAGTTGGAAGGGACTCATCAGGGTCATCAGGTCCAGCTCCTGGCCATGTGCAGGACACCCCAAGAGACACCTCATGTGCCCAAGAGCATTGTCCAAACCCTTCTTCAGCTCTGTCAGCCTTGGTATTGTGACCGGTGCTCTGGGTTCCCCAGGGAAATGACTGTACTGGGTAACCTGAGGTTGTCCAGCAAGAAGGAGCATTGCCAGCTTCCTGTGACTTGAAGGATTTTGACTGAGATCAAAAGAGCTCAGATTAGCCAGACTAACAGTTTTGTTTGGCCTTAGGTGGACCACACAAAGACAAAGTGTTGCCTACTTTTCATCACTGAAGGATCCCAAATACATATTTCTCATTAACTTAAGATTTTCCTAGAAATACTTCAGGGGTCTTTAGCCAATGTATTCAGTCTTTCTAAACCTATTCTGAAGAAATCTATAATGCTGTTATCTGTAGCTGAATGGCCTCCAAATTTGTTCTTGAAGAGCACTGCAGGTTCTGAGTGGCAAAATCAACCCAAACCACCAAAATCCCCTTACTTTGATAATTGAATTCTTTTGCATTGATGATTAAATTCCCATTAATAGCTGCCAAGAACACAGGAGCAACTAGCTGCCCCTGTCCATACATATGGTATAGAATAATCAATAGGAAGCAAGAGGTGTTTTGTCCTGGCCTCCCTGCCTGTTAAAGGAAGGCAAATTATTGTGCAGTGGTAGCAAGACACTGTTAATAGGCTCTGACAACCAAGCAGATGTGTTTTGATTGTTCCCTGGGATCCATTGATCCCACAGAAGCACACACACAGTTTCAGAATCAAATGGTATTTTCTGTTGCCCCACGTTCTCCTCTTGCCTCTTGTGATCAGCTGACAGCACTGTGCAGTGACAAGTGGAGGTAAATGTCTCTCTTTGCTGAGTAGGTAATGCCTTCTTATGCAAGGATTGCACCTGATGAGTTTAAGGTATCAGCCTCTTCTGTTAACACTCTTCCTATGTTTGTTCACTTTTCTTTCTTTCCCTTCCTTTGTTCCTTAGGCATTGTGGACAGGAGATGGTGAAGATGATGCTAAGTCATCCAAAATTTAAAAGGCTTTTGGAGAAATCTGTTTCTACCCGTGACCTGGAAGATATTCTGACAAGAATTAAGAAGAAAGTAAGTGCTTGGCAGGAGAAATGTCTCCTTTGTGCAAGGATTGCCAATGCTTATATGAGATCAATTATACCTAATTAGTCTTTATCTCATTCTCCTGAATCACTTTGCTCCTGGGAATGAGCTGTTAATCCTCAGCTTGTTCACCTGCAGACTACAAAGGGACTGGTATTCTTAGTGAAAAAGTGGGGTTTTGAATATTTTGAATATCACAAAGGGGAAAGGGGAAGAGGAGAAAAAGGGTTTTCATTTAAGTGTAACCCCTCACCATGCTCTCCCTGCTATGCCCCCAGTAAAGGAATTAAATGCGAATAGTGCTTCTGAAGATAACATAGTCTATGCAAAAGACACTGGATGTTGTAGTGCCAGGAAAACTTCCAAATATGCAAAAGATGTACATGTCAATCCTGATTACTACAATTACCATCTGTCTGCTGGGAATACTGTCCTACTGCATTATAGCTCTTAACCCTATGGAGCTGGAGGAAGATTGGTGAATTCAGCAGCATCCAGTGGAAAACCACCTGTTTGTTTGAGGGGTTTTTTTTATTCTTCTTATCTACATTATAGAAGGGAGCGTGACGTTGTGGAGGAACAGGGAGAGCGAGTGTTGAATCAACTTCCAACACAATGGGCCAGCTCCCAGAGAGTCCAAATTTTTCTGCTGCTTCCTTAAAGAACACTCATTGCCTACCAGTGTGCATTATTCCCATTTCTGCTCAAGACTAATGAAATTGGGATTTTAGAGTGCTGCTCAGTATGGCAGCACCCATAACCTGCCTTGGGCTATTGAGAACAAAGAGTTGGCATCACTGAATCTCTGGTCTGTTGCCTTCCGTAAGCTAGGAAATGTCTCCCTAAGTCTTGGTAGCTGTGATCCTGAGGTTCCAACTTGTGTTTTAAACAGGGAGTTTCCTATTGCATTTTCTAAAGAGTCATGGGGTTTCTTTATGTCTTTGTAGGAGATGGAAAGCCAGAAGGGTGAAGGCCCATCAGTCAAGATGCCGGTGAAGAAGAGCAGCGATTCCTCGAAGAAGCCCCAGGCCACATTGCCTTCTAGTAAACGGTACTGAGCACTTTTGTTAGATGGGACAAAGCATGTGACAAGCTTTACATGTCCTTCCTCAGGAAAATCTTTCTGGGGCAGATGACCCGTACCAGAGATTGTTTCCATTCCCTACAAATGCTCCATGATAAAAATTGGCTACTTCTGCATTACACTGAACACAGCTTCTCTGGAGAGGTTTCCACAGAAATTGGGCAACAAAAAGACACCCATTGGTTGTGGCTCAGACAATGCAGTGCACTGGCAAGGGCAGTGTTGTGGAGGCATGGAGAGGGCTGTGTCTCTGCTGCTGGACTTGGGAAAAGTAAATTCAATCAGGGTTGGTTTTTTTCATCAGAGAGGAGTCTTTTTCAGATTGGTGTCTTGATGAGAAGTCCCAGTCAGGAAACAAGATGCCATTCCCCAAACAAGCAGCTCCCATGCAAGTTGTTGGGCCTGGCTGATTCATGGCTTTCTTACTCTCAAACTGTACCAAGTTTGAGTAGTAAGTATCAAGGCAATTCCTAAGCGACATTGGTCAACAGGTGTCTCAATGTGGATGTTTTGTTATGATATTCCTGTCCTTCACACTGTTTGCTTGATGGACTGCATGTTGGTTTATTTCCCCCTGTGCTGCAGTCCAAATTTAAGACAGCAATTTGGTCCTTGCTGTCCTTTCTGCCAGGGGCAGAGCTACTTGTACCTGTTCTCCTGTGATAACAGAGGAAAGTTCTTTAGCTCTGTCATGCTCAGTGGTGGCAGAAGAGTGAGCACATGCCTCAGTAGCATAGCTAGGAACTTGGAATGCTCATGGAAGAGACAGGTTGATGCAGGAGAATTGTTCCCTGTGGGTTTGTTAAGCTGTGGATCTAGTCTCTGGGGAAGCAAACATAAAGTTAGCATAGTGCTGGGATGTCTGCCTTCTGTTTTTATCTCTGTTACTGATTTCCTGGATCCTTCAGATATGCCCCTGTTCATCTGTTCAGAGGCATCTGAGCTACTGTTACAGATTGTCATGCCTGCTGTAGAGACACTTCTCCAGAGTGATGAGTTTCCTTACTATAAGACACACATGTCCCCTATGAGGAGGCATTTAAACTTGCAAGTTTAAATTCTCTTTCCCCACAAAGCAATGAGACCTTTGTGCCTGGGAAGCCATCTGAAGGTAGATCAGATACATCTCATCCTTGGTTTTCCTGAGTGAGCACTGGTGAGAATGTTACTCGCAGATTGTCTCCTGTAATGATTGTCATGAGGTCCACATTGTTTTTCAGAGCCTCATGATTTTCTAGCTGGAAATCACATCATTAGGGATGCTCCTTGAGATGTTTTGCTCTCCATTAACTGAAGGTATTATCACCACCAAGTTCTAATTTGGTTTTATTTTCCAGGGTGAAGTCTACCTCTGAGGGACGCCTCCTCCACCGTGCAAAAGCCCAGGTCACGTTACCTCCATCTGTGGAAGAAACAGAGCCGCTCCAGAAGCTTTACAGTCTCCTGGAAGCCAAGGGGTTTCAGACACGGCTGGAAGGACTGGCATTCCTTCTCGAGCTGTGCCAAACTCGCCCCCAGCTCATCTCCACTAACATTGTCCAAGTATGTAGGGTATCTTCATTGTTCCTTTCCTTTAGCTCCTTCCCCAAGCCTGGAGCAGTGAAGTTCATTCTGTGTGTCTTGGCACTACATCCTGGCAGTTTGGGCCAGGCTGGTCCCTCTTACACAGACAAATTTCATTCAGATCCAGGCTTCAGAACAAGTTCTTTCAGTCCAGCTGTATTTGTTGGGCAGGTGCCTATTGATGCTGTTCATCAAATGATGACAGAGTTTGCTGCTGCTGTAGCTGATGCTCTCTCCTACTCCCAGCTGGGTTAAGTGAAGGGAATAGCAGCACTGAAAGCATGGCAATTATTCTCTTGATAAAAAATGGGTTTGGATGGAGAAGTATCAGGCTGGGTTGGATTAAACCCAGATTGTTTTATACTACACTTCTGTAAACTTAATCTTGTCTTGCACAGGCACACGTCTGGCTACTCATTTCCATTCCCTATTCCTCTTGGGAAAGATGGTGCTCAACCTTCTTGGGGGGTCCTGTTCTTCTCTCTGGAAAAGGAGGAAAATGAATAAGAACAGATCTGTGCCTTCTCCTCCCAGAAGCTGCTTTTTCCCTTTCTCCAGTAAATGGTGCCTGATAATGTGGCTGTCAAGGGACTGAACCTGCTCTAATAAGAGCTGTACAGCACAATAAATTTCAGAAGCCTACATGTTAGTTAGACAAATGGTGTGGTTCCTGGAAGAGTTGATCAGAGCCCTGCACTTCTCCAGACACAGAGATAGAGACAGACTAAAGAAAACTTAGATCTCCTCCAGCCATAGTTTTGGCAATATCAAAATTGCCCTCAGTACTTGAGGCAAGTGTACAGAGAGATGAGCACTGTAAATATCTGGTTCCATACTTCTAAAGCAAAGGTCATATTTTTCAATTAATAAATGAATTAATTTATTTAATCAAATGATTTACAGGGGGAGGGAAACACCATAGGAATTATTCTGTTCCCACCCATACCTCATCAAAATAGATGAAAATCTTTCAACCAGCATGAGGTTGTGCAACCACTGCAGTTAGTGGTCCCCAGGAAAACAATGAAATTGTGCAAGCAAGTGTTGACCTGTCCAAAAGGATCAGATTCATCTTTTACATTGCTGAGTGCACATGTCCACATCCCCTCTTCAAACAAGGACATTGTAATCCAGCTGTCATTTTGTTTGTTCTCTCCACAGATTTTTGATTATTTGGTCCTGAGAATATCTGACACTCACAAGAGGGTGAAGCAGAAAGCGCTGGACGTGCTGGCAGAAATCATTGGCATCCTGGAAAATGCCTTGAGCCCGGTGATCATCCATTTGGTTGAAGGAATTACAAACAACTTGAATTCGAAGGATCCCGGGGTTCATTCTGCAGCTGTGAAAGCTCTGGAAGAATCTATTTCTCATTTAGGTAAGGCTGACCCCTGACATGGACTCTCCTCAGCTGTGTCTCTGCCTCTCCCACACAAGAGAATGCTGAGAGCCCTGACAGCTCTTGTTGTCTGTGGAACACTGCAGCTGACATCCACCAGAAGCTGTGGAGCTGCAGTCCTTACACACCAGTGCCCCAACAGGCTTGAATGTGCATCAGCATTTCCCAAAGGTCCCAGGAGCCCTTGGCTCTGTGCTGCTTGTCTGAAGAGGAAGTCCTGGAAGCCTACAGCTTTGCTAGAATTCAGAGCCAAGGGGATTTTGGAGTTTGCTTGGGCCCCATTTGACTTCCCAAATGAATAGCTTTGCTGTTGGCATGAAGGGACACAGGCCCATCAGAGCTTCTGCAGAGCAGCCTCCTGGAAGAATCTACATTTATAGGCATTAGCTGCCCATTTCCCACCTTCCTTCTTTGGCTTCTTTTTTCAAAGGTGAACTTACGATTCAGCAGCTTCATTTCCTTATAAGAAACAGGTAGAAATCCAGCTGTCAATGATGCCTTGTTCCACATGTTGTTTTGCATGGTGCAAGATGGCTGTAGCAAATAGCTACCTAGGCAAGGGCTGCTGCAAATTCCTTTGCCACACAGATTTATGTCAGCTCTGAAAATGCCGCACTGGGGAATATGCGTGAGAAATGAAGTGTTAAAAAGGCAGGTCTTCCAGGGGAGTTTCCACTTTCTCCACCTCAGCTGCTCTGTGAGCTCATGAACTGCCTGACTCAGTGCCTTTCTCTGTTCCAAGTATGGGGGGCACATTTTTGCTCTGGGATGCAAACCCTTTTCACTGCTTACATGTGATTGAACTCTTGAAGTCCCTGATGTGAAATGTTTAACGTAGCTCCTGGTACAGCAGACAATTTTGGATCTACAATTGTGCAAGGAGAGCTTTTCTTTTGGAATTAAAAACCCTCCCTAGGAGGCTGGAAGGAAAGAAGAAATGGATTCAAGAACCAGCAGAAATTGACTTTTATTTTATAAAATAAGGGCTTGCTCCTGCCCTTTCCCACCCCACTGTCCTTTCTCCTATGACCTCCGAAGAGTGAGCAGAAACGTGTGTTTCTCTTGTAGATAAAGTATCACTGATGAAAGAGTTTGGCCACAGATGGAGTCAACTGAGTGGCCAAGCTCTGCTGGATGTCACTGAGCGTATCACAGGTATGGCCAACCCTTCTAAGCCAAGAGGTCTTCCTAGGAAGAATGTTCAGGGAATGCCTGTAAATAGACAGTAGAGTAGCTCCTCCAAATCAGGACCTGCTGAGCTTGTCCCTCCTGCCCAACACCCATGGCAGGTGTATTGGGCAGGTTTTCCTGGCTGCTGCCGTGGTGTGCAGCATCTGAGACGGGGGCAGCGTGCAGCCTCATGGCTGAGCTCTCAGTGGGACACCTCAGAAGCCACCTTCAGGAAAGGGAAGGGCTAAAAATATCCTAGCTGGCTCCTCCCTTGGAAGTTCAGGGGCATCTGTGACCCTTGAGGGAAAGTGGTGGCAAATGCTGTTTCAGGGGATCAGTTTGTTTTGTCCTAACAGAATCCTTGTTTTGCTCTTGGGAGGTTTTGAGGCTGAACCCTGCAGGGCCTGGGGCTCTCAGCTTAGGTCAAAACTCAACACACATATTAGAGGCACAGATTTAGTGCAAGGGTAGCCTTTGTGGGCAGAGGGGCAGAAGCAGAGTGCTCAGGCTCCCTGCCTGTGCTGTCAAAGTGGCATTGGGCTGAGCATTTCAGGGAGTGCAAACAGTGTCTTCCTATGTCAGCGCTGTCCAAAATGCTACAAATGCAGCTGCTAATTGATTCCTCAGAGGAGCTTGCTATGGCAGCAATAGACAAGGAATGGAAACATCATCATCTCAATATATAGTGGAGAAGCTGATTTATGGCCTTGCTTTAACTGGGGCTAAATCCACCACTAATTCTGCCAGCATCTTTAAATGCAAGGTTTAATACACTTTGTATCTTCATTGTGAATCTCAAAAGGGCATGTTCAGCGATTGGGAATGTCAAAGGCGTGTTAAAGAGCAGTTGAATAAAGTAGATCTCCAGGAACAGGGAGTTTAGTTTTGCAGTTATTTTGATCTCTTTTTCAAATGAAGGAATTAAACATTAATTAGGGCTAGTTTAGAAAGAGCAGAAGCGCTCTCTGAGATTTAGTAGGAACACACAACTCTTTCTCTTCTCAACTTCCATACTGACCAATGTCTTTAATTGCATTTCAACTCAAGTGAACCCCCGTTTTTAAATGGATACCATAACCCTTTTCCCACTTAGAAGCATTGGTTTTGGGTACTTCCAGGAGCTGTTGAAATGTTGATAACTGCTGGTGAATTAACAGCATAGAGAAAATGAAGTCTCTTCCAACACAGTATAATAAATGGCTCCTACACAACATTTTGCCTGTTTAGAAAATGAGAATGCTCTCCAGACCATTTCAGCTTTTGATCTCTCAGCCATATCTGCTGTGCACGGAACCTGTTGATACTCAGTCTTCTTTTTTTTCACAGAGTTGATACTCTGTGTTTCATATTGTTCAGTTCAGAAAACAAGCAGAGAGGATGCTTCAGATTTCTCACATTTCTCACAATGTGAGGAAACACTCATGTTTTGGTTAAATTGCAGTCCCCTGGGTAACAGTTTTCTCTCTCTTTTCCTGCACATTGTAAGGAAAAATGCCATTAACATTGGGAGGGGAAATGCCATTAAAATGTGGAGATGCTCAGATGCCATGGCAATGGGGTCTGGGTCATTATCTAAGACACCTTGGGGTTTGGAACTGCTGTTTGTTGGAAGCCACAAAAGCATTCTGCCAATGACACCAGCCAGTCACTGATGTTTCTTCTCCAAGTGTCAAGCAGCACCCACCTCTGGTGGGCTGGAGTTTTGAAGTGTGGTCTAGTACTGCCCTTTGCTGCGTGCCACTGAGCAAAGGGAAGAGCCAGATTAAACTTTTGGCACTTGACATCAAAGGTCACAAAAATGGAATCATCCTTTTTATTGCAAATCCTTCAATTGACTCTCTACGGTGCATGTCCACATTTTCAGTGTGGGTTTAGACAACTTCTTCATGGAAATAAAAGGCAATTTGTCATATTCAGGAATTATCCCTGCAGATACAGATCATGAAATAGTTTAGTAAAAGTACAAAGTCTGCCAGAGCTACAAGGCCCTGCTTGGAGAAATTAATCCTGGGGGGTTGCTGGTTCTGTTTCTGGGAGGATCAGCTGCTTTGCCCATTTCTGGCTCAAGAGGTTCTGTGTGCTCTTTCTCTGATCTTAGCCAGAGGCAAAACTTAGAAATAGATCCTTGTTTGCATTCAGGTTGGTGGTTAAGAAGCTTGTGTCTCTCTCCTGGCAGTGCTTGTGGAATGGGTTTATCCCAGGAGCCCTGAAGTCGTCCAGCGCTACGCCCTGCCCGTGCTCTGGTCCTTCCTGGGGAACAAGGCGCTGCCCGTGCGAAGCGCCAATGTCCGCACTGTGGTCACCAAGCTTGCCTCTGCCCTCTACAAGGTGATGGGCACCAAGCTGAGGAAGTGTGCTGCCAGCCAGCCTCCACATGTGCGGGATAACCTCTCCAGCATCTTGGGCTGGTGAGGGACTGATGCTCTCCAGGAAGATGACGAAGAGCTGACTCACACACCTCCGGACATGACTTCTTAGCTGTGCCAACAACGACAAAATACTGAGGAAGGGTTTGCATCCGCCCCCACTCTCTCCACTGCCCTTCCTAGTCAAGGCATGGGGGGCCTGAAGCAACTCCGGATTGAGGACAAGACGAAGGCTGAGCAGGGCTCAGCCTCTCACAGGTGAGGGGGGATCTGGGCTGCTCTCTGGCAGGAGGAAGGGTCTTGTGCCAGCCTAGGGAGCCTGTGCTCATCCCCAGGGAACAGTTCTGGCCTGCATGTGCCCCCTGCAATGAGCTGTGCTGCTGCCAGTGCCCCGTGCAGCTGTAGGGCTGCTCAGCTGTGGGGCAGGGACAGGAGCAGGAGGCTGCATGTGCAGCTGAGCCATGGCTGCAAAGCCCAGGGCTCTGGGCTCCCTGCTGTCCCAGGCCAGCCCAGAGGCCAGGCTGTTCCTGTGGGAGCTCTGTGCAAGCGGGGCAGGGTGTCCCCTGGCCTGCCTCAAGTGGCTGCAGGCAGGAACATATTTCCTGTGCAGCTATTTAGAAGTTTGCAGGAATCTGTCCCATGATATATGGAGCTCCAGGTGCTTTAGGTTTGCACTGCAGTCTCTGTTATACTTTGTGTTTCCATTTTGCATATCTGACAGGCTCCTCTCCTACGAAGAAGTTTTCTCTTCATGCTCCATGGGTGCCCACAGAGTCCTTGCCTCCCATCCAGAAGAGCCCTCTTTCTTCAGAGCTCAGGAAGAAGCTTCTGCCTCTCCGAACCTGGTTGACAAATAGGTTTAATGGCTTAGGCTTTAGAGTTAGGGATGTAGGATATAGTAAAGGGATAGTAGTGTAGTATAGGGATATAGTATAGTAGGGATGAAGTGTTCTTATATTATAATGTACATTTGAGGATACATTTTGATTGTAGTTTTTAAATTGTGATGACATATTTTAATTCTTTATATATATTTTTGTAGATACAGTGGGTTTTTTTAATGTTATGTAAGTTAAATTTTTAAAAATACAAGCATAGAATGTGAGACTAGGACCTGCTAGGTTAGAGGAGATGTGCTGAGGTTATCAGAGTACAGCTCACTTGATGTCCCAGTGACTCACCACGTCCTTTCCTCGCTGGGCCTCTCACCTTTGAGACTGGCTCTGAGAGCAATGGGGGGTAGAAGAAGCATGCAGCTTGTGTTGAAAGAAAACTCACCCCCCCTGCATCCTGCTCCTGGATTGTGCTCTCTGCAGCACGGAGAGACAGCGGGACAGAGCTTCTCTTTGGCTTTTAGTTAGTTTTAGTTAGCTGAGGCAGAGGAGTTCCCTGGACCTTTTTTTCTTTTTCTCCTGGATCTGTGCAAATCTGCTTTGGACTGAAAAACACCCAGACAAACCCCAGGAGCTCAAGCCCTTGGCCCACCGGGGCCTGGGCCTCGGCACTATCCATCACCAAAAGGACTGAGAAGAACCTGAGCAATCCGAACTACACCACATGGAAAAGGACTTTTCTTCCTGGATTCGCCATCCCATCGAACAACAAGACGTTTTATTGTTTAATATTATTCAATTCCTGTTAAATAAACAGCTTTTTCCACTTCTCTCCAAGGCAATTATTTTTCCCAGACCAGTTGCGGGGAGGGGTCATTTGAATTTTTTTCCCTGGGGAAACCCCCATTTGGAGCTGTTCTCCCAAATTTGCCCTGAACTAGGACAGGGGACAATAGACCCAAAAGATCCTGTATAGTCAAAAGTTTTCTACCTACATGTATTCTGTGCTCACAAAAGGCCTGAGCAAAGAAACAAAGAGAAGTGTGCCCAAATCCCAAAGCTTTGCCCCTTTGCAAGCTCACACCGATCTGGCTCAGAGGTGTCTTCAATCACAATTTCATAGGTAAGAAGAGCATGTGGGAAAAGATGCACTGCTTTGGAAAAGTCATCTGTATGTACATTTATCCAGGACAGCAGTTCAGCAGTGTTGTTTGCTACTTGTTTGCAGAAGGATGAGTGGATGTGAGGCCAACAACCAGTGATGAGGGTTCCTCAAATCTGTCTGTACTCCTGGGTGCCATTCAGCCCAGAGCTATGGGATAATCCCAAAGTGCATCTCACACACGTTCTGCCTCCAAAAAAACTTTGGCCTCACTTCCTAGAGTCAAAGAAATAGAAGAGTAATAAAATGGGCAATTAAACTTGTCACTTTAGAATGACTCTCCTGCTTTTCAGTGTCAACCGAGGTTGTACCTAATGCTCCCACAGCTTGTTACAAACAAGTGTTTGAGATTGCTTAAAAGTTTTCCAGCAAGGTTATTGGTAAAAACCAGATTGAATATGAAAAAATAGCTCAACAAAATTCATTGGCAACTTTCACACTCTTACTTACAAATCAGTTAATGTAAGGAAAACAAGGAAAAAAACAACCAACAAAATGCAGTCAATGAAACCAGAAATGAACCAAGAACTATCTTTGTGTGTGTGTTTAGGTGTGTTTGACAAAGGAACATAAGGGACAAGGATAAAAAGGAATATGGCCTAAAAGCTTAACAGCACTCAAGCTTAACAGTAGTTAAACTGCAGCCTCCAGGAGTGGGGGTATCGGCCCAGGATCCATTGCTGATGGGCGATCCTGCGAGTGCAGCAAGCGTGAGAGCTCGCTGGCTCTGAGAGGCCCCACTCCGAGGGCGGTTGCTGCTGGCAGCCCCTGTGGTCCAGGAGAGCTCCAAGGGCCTCCTTTGGACCGCTGTTCATGGGCCACAAGAGAGTGGGCCTCAGTCACAAAATGTTTCATCCTGGCCGCACTTTGGGTCAGCACCCAGCCTTTGAAAGTGTGAGAAGAAGGATGTTATGCCATTCAGGCAAGAAAAGTAATTTCCAAGGCTGTTCATAGAAAACCCCAGGAGCTCGTTAGACAGCACAAGTTCCTGGCGGCGCTCAGTGTTTCCGATAAGCTCAAGAGGAGCTGAGCCCAGGGGCTGTTCAGCAAGGCCAAGGACTAACCAGCGTTTCTCAGGTCACAGTGTGGCCTGACAAGGCTGGGGGGATTCACCACCACAATCTGAAGCATGAAGTTTTGATGTAGGCTAAAAAGCCGTGGCCCAGTGGAAGTGGGCTGTTTCCTCAGGCCTGTGGGAGAATCACTGTGCAGATCCTTGTGCTACTGATTCCATCTCTCCCCACTTTTCCAAGTTCTTGGAGGCAAGGTCACTTAGGTTAGACACACAGATCACAAGAAGTGCTCTTCTGTTTTTCTGCACAATGAATTAAAGTGAGATTACATGTCGTTGTCAGAGCAGACACGACACAAAGAAACTCCTTCCAAGTTTTTTATTTGTGCCCATACATAGCATTTTTATTGCCTTCTGACCTCACAATGCATCCCATCTCATTGGCCATCATCACACCACCCCTCAAGTCCATTGGTCTAACCACTGTTTTGAGCAAGCATCCCCAAAAATCAAAAATACAGATAAATCCTGGTTTTCCATGGTGTTTTTTGCAGCATAGATGTTCTTTGTTTCCTTCTACCTTTATCTTCATTCCCTTCTTCTCATGGACACACAGGAATCTTGCTGGCTTCCTCTTTCTGTCAACTCCTTATTCTGACCCCCAGCCCACCGTGGGTCCTGTCCACAATTACACATCCAAAATAGTGTACTTGTATGGGCAAACTGACTGATGTGAGGAATTTCTGGAGCAGCAAACTTGTTTCCTCAAATATTAACTGTGTGAGGCATGGAGCACAGAGAAAGGATTTAATGGCAAAAGCATCGCCCATGCAATGATCTTTTGACAAATTCTGCCCCGAGCTTTCCTTAGGAGGATCTGAAAGGCTCCATGTCCCTAGCAAAAGCTCCTGCAATGGCTGCACGCCAGCAGAGCAGGGCTCTCAGCTGTGAAACAAGTGCTGCCACAAGCAGCAGCTTGGCCAGGGCAGCAAATCAAGAGGTGGGAAGGAGCTGATCTGAAGGCCAAACCTCCTCAGCTCCTTCTAAAGGGGCTGCATCAGTTCCTCATTCCAGTGAGGTGGAGTGCTGGACACCACAGCTCCCTGTGAGGACTGGACACAAGGTTGCTCCCGCTGAGTGCTGTGATGGTTTCTGCAGGAGCTGTGGGCTCCGGAGTGTGCCAGACACAAGGAGGAGAGAAGGAGCCAAGTGCACTGACACACCTTTGCCTTGAGCATAACCCGGCCTTGCCCCAACACACTGAAAGCTTTCCCCTTTGGCCCATGGCTGGAAACGTCAGGTCAGCTGTGTGAGGGATAAGAAATAATGTTTTCCTTCGGCCATGGTAGGTAGCCATAGGAAGGAGAGCTCACGTCAGGCAGGCAAAGAGGTGAGGAGCAGCAGGCCGGTGTCGTTCCGATTGGGAACGGCTAGAAAGAACGACATAAACTCTCAAGGGAGTTTCAACACGAGAATTCTCTAGTTTATTGCTTCAGACTTGTCTTATAGACAGATACGTGGAAAGTACAGAAAGGAAACTCTTACTGGTTAACAAAGTGCTACATTACCATCATTGGTCAGGGGCACTCATCACCCCTCTGGCCTTCTCCTGCAAGAGGAAACAAGACTGCAAAACAACACCTGCAAGGCTGTTCAGTGTCCCTGAGAATTGTTTTGAAATCCTTCTCATATTTTTCCCAGGCTGCTTTCTCAGGCAGCCTGAGGAGCCATGCGGCCTGTAATTTGTACAGGCACGGTACTGCTCAGATTTAGCATCCATAGGCCGGGCCTGGTGAGTGTGGGCGGGAGGAAAAGGGCAGTGAAGCCAGGCTTGTTACCGGGCAGAGAAAGGGGAAGGGAAAGGAGGTGTTGGTTGGAGCCTGGTAGGCGGCCGGAAAGAAGGGAAGTTCCTGAGTAGCAGCCGGGGGGAAAGGGGACAGGCACCCCCGCGGGCCCGGGAAGTGCATAAAGGTTTGTGCATTTGAGGGGAGGTGCGCCTTGTCAGCAGAATGCACCCGGCTCAGCTGACTCGTTTATATTCATAAAGAGTTTTGCTTAGATGGCTTTCTCCTCTTTCACCTTTACCAGTGAGTGAGTATTTCTCACAGCTGCTTGACAAGTTGGATTGTTGTCAGAGATATTCCCTCAGAAATATGAGGGCTGTCTTCCTCTGGGCCTTCCTCTCAGCAGCTTTGGCGTTGCTGTGTGAAGCCATCACAGGGGACTCCTAAAATATGATTGCTGGCCAGGCATTTTCTGCTAGGAGAGCCCTGCATACTGTTCCACACACCTTTCAGAAAGGCCATGAAACCAACTCCAAACACTCTACCTCCTACAGCAACTTGTCACAAAGGGCTGCCAAAATCCAGGACAGCTGCAAGTGAGTGTCAGAAGACTTTTGCCTTGTTCCTGTCAGCAGAATTCTCAATGATCTGATGCAGTTATATTCAAAAATAACATGGGATCTGAGTTTTTTCTATTAAACTCTTTCATGATGAGTAACAAACCTTGGAAGCATGAGATGCAAGGCTGACATACAAAAGCATGAGCATGTCTTCCACAGTGAGCAGTTTAATTGTCCATTTTATTACTCTAATATTTATTCCGCACTAAGAAGCAAATCCAAGCTTTTCTTGGAGGCCAAACGTGCATGGTATACACTACAGTCCCTCGCAGGATCACCAGGGTGGACAGGGACAAAGCAGGCAATCTGCTTCATTGTGAACCACAACAGAGCTACATCCCAATGTGGGTTTAAGTAGCACGGTATTATCAAGAGCTCCTTTCCTGCAGGAGATACAAACAGGTGGTACCAAATTATCTTCATGCAAGCATGCACTAAAGAACTGATTCTGCTATCCCAATGAAGAACCTACATGAAGAGCCTATAATGTCTATAATGTAGAGCCTTCCAGGAGGCTGCTCTGCAGAAGCTCTGATGGGCCTGTGTCCCTTCATGCCAACAGCAAAGCTATTCACTTGGGAAGTCAAATGGGGCCCAAGCAAACTCCAAAATCCCCTTGGCTCTGCATTCTAGCAAAGCTGTAGGCTTCCAGGACTTCCTCTTCAGACAAGCAGCACAGAGCCAAGGGCTCCTGGGACCTTTGGGAAATGCTGATGCACATTCAAGCCTGTTGGGGCACTGGTGTGTAAGGACTGCAGCTCCACAGCTTCTGGTGGATGTCAGCTGCAGCGTTCCACAGACAACAAGAGCTATCAAGGCTCTCAGCATTCTCTTGTGTGGGAGAGGCAGAGACACAGCTGAGGAGAGTCCATGTCAGGGGTCAGCCTTACCTAAATGAGAAATGGATTCTTCCAGAGCTTTCACAGCTGCAGAATGAACCCCGGGATCCTTTGAATTCAAGTTGTTTGTAATTCCTTCCACCAAATGGATGATCACCGGGCTCAAGGCATCTTCCAGGATGCCAATGATTTCTGCCAGCACGTCCAGCGCTTTCTGCTTCACTTTCTTGTGGCTGATAGATATTCTCAAGACAATAATAATGTTGATATGGACTCAGAGGAAGCTGTAGAGGTTGTCCACGGCTTGTGGCACTCCTTGAAACACTTGCCTTCTTTCTGTGGTTTGTTGATGCAGATTCAGAGGAAGGTGTAGAGGCTGCTTGGTATTTGTCACACTCCATGAACGCCTTGCTTTCTTCCTCTGTATTGTTTCAGACTCGGAAGATGCTGTAGAGGCTTCCCAGGGCTTTTCCCTGGCTTTAACCCATCTTTTAGCGTGCCTATGATCTCAGGCCAACAGGTCCGGTGCCTTCTGCTTCACTTTCTTAGGAGTATCACCAAATCTCAGGACAAAAATAATGTTGATATGGACTTGAGGAAGCTGTGGAGGCTGTCCAGGAGCAGTTGCATGCCCTGAAACCCTTATCATCTTTCACTGGGTTGTTGATGCTGTGTCAGATGAAGCTGTAGAGTGTGAACAGAGCATGTCACACTCAATGAACTCCTTGCCTTCTTCTTCTGAGTTGTTGATAGGTATTCAGGAGATACAGATCAGGTAAAAGGGACAAAGTGAGTGGGGTAAGTGCACACCTTGACAATCAACCCATCTACTGGGTGAGGCATTCACCACCAGAGAGCAGCCCAGCTCCTGCCTCACTTCTTTGTGAGGCTGAGCCTTGCTCGGCCTTCACCTTGTCCTCTTTCCTGGCAGTGACCCTGGGGACAGCGCTGCTCCGCTGCCTCTGCCAGGGCTCCTGGGCCAAGGCCCCTGAACAGACCGGGAACGAAGTCTCCATTGGCAAGGCCGGGGTTCCACACATCAGCCTTGCAGCCAGGCAGGGAGAGAAGCTGCCTGGATGGGGAGGCTGCACAAATCCCTTCCTACACAAGGGAGGGTTAGTTTTCATCTGGGTTAGTGTTGCACGCTCAGAAGATGCTGTGGAGGCTGCTCAGGGTTTGTTGCACATCATGAACCCCTTGAATTCTTCATCTTAGTTGTTGATACGGACTTTTAAGCTTATGATGTGTTCAAGCATCTCAAAGCATGGTGTATAGTTGAAATGTTTTTCATAGACATAATTAAAGTTGCTTTCAACATTAAATCTTTATGCTCATTGCCTCACAGAGTAATATTTGAGGAAGAAAGTTTGGTGCTTCAGAAATTCCTTGAATCAGACAGTTTGACAGTAGGGCAACACAGATTTAGCATATGTAATCTTACATGTATTAGTTGTGCAGTAAAATAGAGGAACACTTCTTGTAGGCTGTGTATCTAACCTAAGTGACCTTGCCTCCAAGAACATAGAAAAATGGGGAGAGATGGAATCAGTAGCAAGAGGAGCTGCACAGTGATTTGCCTGCAGGCCTGAGGTCTCTGTTTTGATTTACTGGGTGCTAATGATCCTAAGAAGCTGGGAATTCCAGAGGATTCATTTCCATTTGATGACACCAGCAGGTTTTCTGCAATCCAGGGCTCCCCCAGACTGCAGGCATATTGCTTTGCCACGGTCATTCCAGCTGCAGGGGTTTCATTGCAAGCGAGAAAGGGGTACCTAGCTTTACCTTTGGTATTTTCCATATCACTTAGCTGGCCTCCATTAGGTTCTGTGTGCTGAATTTCAGCAACTAAGCCTTTAGGCACCAAGAGGGGAGGTGCCATAAGTAATGCCCTTCCTGGTGCCACTGTACAACAGGCTAGTTTGGAGGTAGAACTGCCTGGGAGAGGGAAAAAATGGAGGCATGTGGAAGCTGGCTTTGTGTTACAGGTAAGCCAATGCAAGAGGCAGCTACAGGATGCACTAATTTCTGGTATTTAACTTTCCCTTGGTCATTTTTAATACCTTAGGCAAGAGGGCATGGTCCTCCTCATTGAGGAGATGAACTTAACCAGCCAAGAATTGCCATTGAGATATTTCCTAGCTATTGTTCCTATGAAATGAGACCCAGGAAGACAGACCTGACTCCGTGCTTTCTGTACGAGTCCCACTGGCAATGGGTCCCACAGAGAGCTCTGGCTGGAACACAGGAGAGCGGGAGAGTTTATCGTCTTTGGAGAAAGGGGCAGGCAACTCGGGAGGACTCTAAGGATGTTGCGAGGATTTGCAGGGACAACAAAATTCGAAGGGACAAAGCCCAAGTTTAATCTGGCTACAGCAGTGAAATCATAGAATCCCAGGATGATTTAGTTTGGAAAGGACCTGAAAGATTGTCTACTCCCAAACCCCTGGATGTGGGCAGGGGCACCTTCCACTACGCCAGGTTGCTCAGGACCCCATCCAAACTGGCCTTGAATGCTTCTAAGCTTGGGGCATCCACAGCTTCTCTGGGTAACCTGTTCTCAGTGCCTCACCAGCCTCACAGGAAAGAATTTCTTCCTAGAAACTTGCAGCTTAGAGTAGAACTATTTCTGCATCAGCAACAAAAGGAGAATTTCTGTCTTCTGTCGGATGTGGGGGGAAACATAGAACAAAGGATGAGGAAAAGACTGAAGTACTTAATGCACTCTTTCCTAGGTAAAAACAGTCAGTATGGGCAGGCCCAGGGAGTGGTGGTATTCAATGGAATTAAATCCAGCTGGTGCCTGGTGACAAGTGGTATTCTCCAGGGCTCAGCACTGGGGCCAGTTGTGTTCATATCTTTATCAGTGATGTGGAGGAGAGGATCAGGGGCACCTCAGGCAGTTTGCAGACGACACCAAGCTGGGTGGGGTTGTTGATCTGCTGGAGTGTAGGAAGTCTCTGCAGAGAGATCTGGACAGGCTGGATCATGAGCTGAGGCCACTTGTTTGAGGTTCAACAAGGTGAAGTGCCTTGTCCTGCTCTTGGGCCACAACAACCCCATGGAAGTCTAGAGGCTGGGGGCAGCGTGGCTGGAAAGCCGCCCAGCAGAAAAGGACCTGGGGGTGCTGGTTGGCAGTGGCTGAAGGTGAGCCTGTGCGTGCCCAGGTGGCCAAGAAGGCCAATAGCATCCCTTCCTGGGATATGCTGCAGTGGTGGCCTTGGCAGGGTTAGCGGTCTCAGGTTATTGGGGGGGGACTCATTATGATCTTCAAAGTCTTTTCCAGTGGAAGCAGTTCTGCAATTCTAAACCTCCACTCCTTGTTTTGAAGGATGCAGTCCCAAATAGATCCACATTTGGGTTTTTAAGGAATTTAGCATCCACCTTTCCTTGAAAGTAATAGGAATCAGGCTTTAGATGCTCTTGAAACACCTTTATTCCTTGATCTAAAGCTGTGTGTTTGAATTGAGGTGCTTTTGTATAAAAAGGTAGGACCATGGGATAAACACAGACCATTTAGCTTCAATGGCGCTTTTTTCATCTGCTTTTCTGCTTCCTTTCCTCGTGGGGGGCAGATTTGGGAGTATTTGTCTTGTGCTTTGAGTTCTGGCACAGGCTTGCTCGTTAAAGTTCTGTAAAATTTATCTACATGTTTGTACGTAAAAAATCTTGCAGACTGGTGGGAATTGCTAGAGACAAGGCTTACAAACCAGTCCCCAATATGATCAGCCCAATGTCCCTGCTAAAGTCCAGTTATGCTTGTATTTAGAAGGAGCAAACTATTCTAACTCCCCTGACCCCTCCCCCCCTTTTTTGTTTTTATGTAGCTCTTGGGGCAAGTCCTGTGTGCCATTCCAACTCTCTGTTATCAAATGTGTGAAGTGATGTTGCTGCTGTAGCAGCAGCCTGAGTTGAGCGGGAGCAGCTCCAAAGCACGGGGCCCCACAGCAGTGGGCACGGTGAGAGACTTGCCTCTGCTGCTGTGTCCATCCAGCCGTGGGGAGAGCAGCTGCTGGGGCTTCCCCCATTCTGCCAAGAGCAGTCTGCCTCCACCATGTGCACTGTATGGCCATGATTTTGCCAGAATGTGGAAAAGGCATCGTTTGAACGTATTTTGCTGTTGGCCACCATCACCTGACTGGAGCAGTTTGGTAGGCAGGACGCCCTGTGGGCAGGGCCATGGCCGGGATGAGTGGCTGTCACTTGCACTGGCAGTGTTACTTTTCCAGGCAGGCTCCTGATACAGCTGTGGGGGAAGGCACCAGCAGCTGTTTCAGGCCCAGTGAGCAGCAGCACATGGAGGAGACCCTCATCTACCAAGAGCCCTCCACCCCTTTACTCCCCCCATGGCAGCGCCAGGTGATTCTGCCGCAGGTGAAGGGCTGCAGCTGACTGGAGACTCCTTCAGCCAGGACTTGTTGCAATCTCGTTCCTGCAGCTGTGCCTGGAGGATGTTGGCCCACAGAGGCAGTGCAGATGCCCAGGGATGCTGCTTGGCTCAGGGAGTGTGTACAAACTCGGCAGAGTGTGTACAAAAGCCGCATTCAAAGCGCTGATGGCGAGACCCTGGTGTTGCTGGCAAGTGCAGCAGCTCTTCTTCATCCCGTGCAGGTGAGAGCCCAGCCTTGGAGCCTGTCCCTGGGAACAGGCCAAGAACTGTATTTGTCCTGTTTCAGGGCAAAACTGGGAGAGAACCTCCAAATGGGGTTCCCCTAGAAAAGCAAATTCAAACAGGCCCTCCCCCCAACTGGTTCAGGAAAAGACATTTCCTTGGAGAGAAGTGGAAAAAACTGTTTATTTAACAGAAATGGAATAATATTAAACAATAAAACTTCTAGCTGTTCGATGAGATGGCAAATCCAGGAAAAAAAGTCCTTTTCGTGTGGTGTAGCTCAGCTTGCTCAGGTTCTTCTCAGTCTCTCCGACACCGGAAAGTGTCGAGGCCCAGGCCCTGGTGAGCCAAGGGTGTGAGATGCCGGGGTTTGTCTGGGTTTTTTTCAGTCTACAGCATGTTTGAACAGATCCAAGAATAAAGGGAAAAATAAAAAAATGCTTTTAGTATAGCTTTGAATTTTCAGGAACAGTCAAAATGAGAATTGTTTTGAGGCCGGTTTTGTAACGTTGGGTTTGGGTGTGTCTGCAGGAAAGCAAGCAGGAATAAAGCACTGCCACAATGAAGGAGAACTCTGCATGGCCAATTTACACCCTACAGCTACAATGATCATATTGGCCCACTGAATACTGGGGGCATCTAATGCAGACTGCAAAGCTTCTTTGAACATATTGGAGAGATGAGACTTGAAGAAATAGTTTAGCTGATGGAGAAAAAGGGATGAGACCCACTGGACCTTTGGCTCACAATTAGTTCTGCCAAATCAAGCATGATTAGTTTTAACTGCTCTGTGGGAGAGTATTTCAGAATGACCTGCCCCATGATATTTCCATTAAGGAGATTTTGAATTGTCAGGAACTGCCAAGATCAGAAAAGTTTTGAGGCATATCATATTTTTGTCAGGTTTGGGCGTCTCTGCAATATGGAAAGCTGGGAATAAACCCCTGGAACAGTGAAGTGGAGCAAAAGTGGAACATTTGGGTGGTCATATTCCTCCCTCCAGATATTGGCCACCTGAATTCTGGGCTCATCTGCTGGGGAGTGCAAAGCTTCTTTTACTTGCAACTCCTGGTGCCATTGTTTGTGTCCCAGCACTTTGTTGGACGTGAAGAGAAATAAACAAAATCCCACACCAGCAAGCTGCAACCCAGAACTGAGTGAGAATTACAGAAATAAAGGCCTTGGAAAGTAGCTTAGGAAAGCATTTACTTCCTAGACAGTGTGAAGCCCTCCGGCCTGGCCTGGCTGGGCCCAGGGCTGGCTGTCCTTGGGAAGGGAAAGGGATGGAGTTGGGGTGGGGGTTTTGTAGCCATGGAAACAGAACCGTGGGCGAGCGCATCACAAAGGGGCAGCCACGAGCTGGGGTTGTGACGGTTGTGGTTGACACGGACACAGCGGCAGGAGACGCGTCTGGCTCTGCCTCTCTGTGCCGACTGCTGGCGATTGGAGTCACGAGACCTTGCTCTAGGGCTGGGTAGCAAGCTCCATTCGCTGTCTACGCGGAGACCGTTCTCAAGTTCAAACCCAGATACTTCTGCGAGGCAGAAGCACGGGTTCAACATGAACTTCACCGGAAAAGGAAAGAGCATGGAAGGAAAAGGTGAGGATAGAAAGGAGCTGAAAGGTCTGAGCCAAATGGTAAAAAGTCCCACCAGATTTCAGGGAAAACTGGTCCATGGTGGTCAGTTCTGGCTCTGTAGGTGGCTGACAGATGATCCTGCAAGGATGCCCATGGCATCACAAAATTTTGTCGTTAGTCTACTCTGCGTTCTCCTTTTTGATAGTAGCCAAATCATTCATCCTGTCAGCCAGGACAGGGACAGTGGCCACAGCTGACCACAAATTGGACATGGCCATGAGATGCAAGTCCTGTTTCATTCTTTGCCATGAATGTCGGGTCTCGCAACAGATCAATTTCCTGTCCTTGCTCTGCTTGCTGATCGCATCTAACCCTGAGGACGCTATTACTGTGTTATAAGAACACCAGCAAGGGCTCATGTGGAGAAGTTTTGTGGTTTTCAGAAACTGCACTCAGAGTTGTGTAGGGCTTTAATGGGTATTCACAGAAGGCCAAACCTCAAGAGAGGATCTTTTTCACCTCTCATTTTTTGAGCCTTCCACTTTTCCCATGTGACTTAATAAGTCAATATTATTCAGAAGAATTACATGCAGGTTAGTTACATGAGAAATAAAACTTGAAGACAATTTCTCAATAGTTAAAAAAAATCTCTCTAGCATCTCATCAAAGAGATGTGTTGATGATAATGGTGGGAGTTCACCTAACTCACTTCTTCGAAGACTTTTGAGCATGCCACAGCCTCACACAGAGGTGAGGGGGGATCTGGGCTGCTCTCTGGCAGGAGGAAGGGTCTTGTGCCAGCCTAGAGAGCCTGTGCTCATCCCCAGGGAACAGTTCTGCCCTGCGTGTGCCCCCTGCAATGAGCTGTGCTGCTGCCAGTGCCCCGTGCAGCTGTAGGGCTGCTCAGCTGTGGGGCAGGGACAGGAGCAGGAGGCTGCATGTGCAGCTGAGCCATGGCTGCAAAGCCCAGGGCTCTGGGCTCCCTGCTGTCCCAGGCCAGCCCAGAGGCCAGGCTGTTCCTGTGGTAGCTCTGTGCAAGTGGTAGCAGGGTGTCCCCTGGCCTGCCTCAAGTGGCTGCAGGCAGGAGCATGTTTCCCTGTGCAGCTATTTAGAAGTTTGCAGCAAGTCTGTCCCATGAAATATGGAGCTTCAGAGGCTTTAGGTTTGCACTGCATCCTGTGTTATATTTTGTGTCTCCACTTTGCAGGACTTACTGGCTACCCTCTTGCCAAGAGGATTTCTCTGGCAAATCCCTCTATGCTCCTGCCCTCCAAGCCATTGCCTCCTATCCCGAAGAGCTCTTCCAAGACAAGCAAGATGTGCAGCGGAGAGCAAGGGACTGGGAAAAGTGGCACTGGCTATGACAATGACGACAGCAGAAAAAAACAGGAGCTGAGTTCAGAGGGAAAAGGATGTAAGGTAAGGAGACCAAGCTAAGTCGTGTGTGGGAGATTTTCAGTCTATGTGCTACAGACGGAGCTCAGAGAGCTTTGCCTGTGGTGTGATCCCAGGGAAGCTGCTGAGCCAAGGAAGAGCTCAGCTGGGCACAGCACTTGAAGCTGTCGTTGTAATGGGTGTGTGGTGCAGACTTGTATCCAGAGCAGGAGAGGCCTTTGAATGGTTTCTGGGCTCTGTCCTGGTTCATCCTCTGTCTTGTGGCTGAGAGAACACTAACAAGAAGTCAGAGCATGTAAAGTTGTCTACTCTGGCCAAGCAATCCTCCTACGTTTAGTAACCTATGAGTATCTGTGAAGCATCTCTGTGTTTTCTGTCAAGTGTGTCTGGTTTGGATGGAAAAAGGTGTTTGCTGGAACAGGCAGTCCTGCACAGTCAGTTCCAGGTTGTCTCAGCTTTGGAGCTGTACAGACATGGCCTTCTGCACAGTTGTCTGTGATGTTGTTTCTAGACTTCATCAGCTTCTGGGCAGCTGTGTGCTCTGGCGTGGCTTTGTCCATAGGGAAGGGGTGGGAGGTGGCCATGGGGAGAACAGCCCAGAGCCCAGCCACACCATTAGCTTTGCAGCAGGGCCAGGAGCTGCAGTTGTTTTGGGTTTGCCATGGGGTGCAGGAGGAGGCAGATGGACAACAGCTTTGGCAGACTGAATGTCCAGTCAAAGGCTTGGGTACTTGGTCTCAGCCTTGCTGAGAAAGGGCCCCGTGTATCCCTGACAGGAACTGATGTTTTACTGAAGATTGAACAGGTCCTGATTTGGCTTTTTAGCTGTGCCAGAAATGATGGGATACTAAGGAAGGGTGTGCATCTGTCCCTGCTTCCTCCACCCCCCTTCCTGGTCATGGCATGGGAGCCCTGAAGCAACTTGGGCAGGCAGAGACCTTCCAAAGAGCCACAGATCAGAGAGCTCTGCTGAACTTCCTAAATGCCAGTGAGCCTGAGATGCTGGATGTGTGGGAGCTGGAGAGCTCTGAGCATCCTGAGAGCTCAGCAGCATCTGGCCTCAAAGGCTGCTGGGGAACTGTAGGAGGGAAGGGCAGCAGCAGAAGAAATGAGGGGTTAAGAAAAGCAGGTTTTGCCATCCTGCAGAATGGCTTTGTGGGGACGTGGCTGGAAATCAGCAGTGGTTGTTAGGTGCTTTAGGGGCAGGGAGTTTATAGGGATATAAATGCCTTCCCATACATCCAAAAGGCCAGTGGAGGCACTGTTACTGGAGCACATCTTAATGTCAAACATGTGGATGCCTGCTGGGAATGTAGCCACATTTGTATGGAAGTGAGCATGAGGGGAGAGGTGGTAAATGTGTGACATGATCTCTCCCCCACCACCTGCCTGTCCTAGGGCACCATTCTCCATCCTGGGCCAAGCTGCTCCATCAGCCTGACTGGTCTTTTCCTGCCAGGTCCCAGTGAAGAGCATGGCTAACTTTCTTGAGGCATGAAAGGGGACAAGACTGGATTCTTGATGTGAGCACTGTGTTCTACTCTTTGCAGGCTTCCTTGCTGTATCACACTGAAGGGGATATGAAGAAGGAGTCATTGGGTCTCCCTCTGATCCCCCCGATACGCAGGGCAGTAAGTCCCGATGTTGGCAGTGCTGCAGAGTCTCTGCAAAGCTCTCTGCAGCTGGATGTGCAAGAGTCCCAGGAGATGAGGTAAGCCAAGGTGTCTGCTGCTCCAGTGTGCTGTTCACCTCGCTCTTCCCATCTCGTGAGGTTATTTTGCACAGTCAGCTCTCCCATGTATTTAGGCAAACCTCTGTGTATTCAGCATTTGGCCCTATCTGTGGTGATCCAGCCCAATGTCAAACCTACCACCATATGGCCCAAGAGCAGAGGTGGTGGTGGTGGGGAAGAGGTGGCTGGGTTTAAAAGCTCCTCAAGACAGGTCCTCTTCTGGACTTGGCTATTGATTCCCTCTGTAATGTTTGTGGTGTCATTTGGGGACTGTATTGCATGGGTCTGGATGCTGCAGATATTTGAATACTCTAATCCTTGACTGTCAATTTCTTCAGCCATGAGAACATGTTTGGGCAAATATTGGCTGATTTAGAGGTGTTTACAAATTGCAGTGGTGCCTTTGTAAATGTCAGTCATAACTTCTCTATGCCTGGGCCTCCACTGTGAAATGAGGTCCCAGAGAAGTTTTGGGATGCATAATCTGATGAATGTTTAATATTTCAATCTGGGCTTAAGATCAAAGAGGGCAAGGTGCTAGAGAAGAGGTATAGGACTGTACCTGATGGGAAGATATTGGCTTGGATATTTGTGAGAAAATGTAGCTGTCAAGCTTCTCTGAGTGATAACAGTAAAGAGGTAGTCTCCAAAGTATCATTCTAATTGAAAATCTTCTGTAGGGCTTTTAATGTGCTATGTGAATATCCTACCCTAGCAGCTGAATGTGAAAAAGCCTTCTTCTTTCTGAAAGGGAAGGGAGGTGTAATATCATTCTCAGGAGACAGCAGAGCTCTGACCACATGGAGCACGAGACTGTCACCAGTGTAAGGCACAAACAGGCAAAGTCAAGCTTTGCAGCAGTACAAAAGCAGCTGCCCTCCATAGAGACTCGTGTCTCAGCTCAGCAGCTCTTGCTGCTTCAGAGAGGCTGTAGGAGCCACTTGGCTCCAAAAGGAGAGACAGCAGAACTGGGGGGTTAGGATGCAAGTTGAAGAATGACTGCTGTGTTTCAGCCAGAGCTTGGCCAGCTCTGTCTGACTCCAGCAACTGAGAGCTTAAGGACAATGAATCATCTTTGCATCTTGTTTAGTTTCTGTGTTGCATTTCCTCCTTCATCAGAGTGACCATGCTGAGATGGTTTGCCTCCTTTCATGCTACATGCATTCCCTTGCTTTGCTTTCTACCTCCTCATATGTTCTTTTCTCCTCCATTTTCTCAAGGGCAAGATCCACCAGCACTACCAAAGACATGGACTCTGAACAAGCAGGTAGGTACTGGGCATGTCTGTCCTGAACTGGCTGTTGGAATTTTAGCTCAGAGGTGACATTTTGAGAGCTTGGATAAAAACCATTATTTTAAAAATTTCTTTAAATTCATTTCAATTCCTTGATGGGCTCAGTGGACACATGGAGAGCCCAATCACTGGGAATGTGCTGTGGTGGTGCAGTGAAAATTCCTCCAGTGTGAAGTGTTGAGTTGCAGGAGCTGGAGTGGTACCTTGTGTATTTTGCCTCCTTTAGGCTCAATTCTCTGTGGATATAACTTTTCTCTAGTCTCTCAGCATCCTTTGGGCTGAATTCCTCTGGGATCCTCCCTCGTGTGGAGTCTCACTTATCTCAGTCCTTATTATTCAAAGAAAACTCCTGAGCTTGTTTGAATCTTGTTTCTCGTGTTTTTTAACAGGTGATCACAAAACTTAACAGATCTCTCTAGGTTGGTTACAAGGTTAATCTTTGCTATTTGGCTCATTTCTTTCTTTTGATGGTACAGACAAGGCCTTGTGGCACACATCGTGTCTGATGCACAGAATGGCCCCAAACTACGCAGTTCTTTTATCTTTATACCTATTTTTACTTAATTAACAGTAGATACGTATATTATTTTTCTTAATGACTCAATGACCCATCACCTGTGTGATGCACTGTGGCATTTTTTATCTAATCACTTCCTATTACTCAGAAACTTCCAGGAGAAGAACACGAAGAAGAAAGAAGAAGGGACAAGAGACAACACTCTAAATCTTCTATCTTGTCTCCTGTTCTCTAAACTAACTTTTTCACCCAGTGATTTAAAAATACTTTCTAATCTAGACACTTACACTTTTAGCTTTTTCTATATAATTTTAACATTTGTTTTCACGTATCACCATGAAAACATGTTCATGAATTTCATATTATATGAAATTCAATGTTTTTCTAGATCTTGTAACTAAGTATCAGAAACAAGGGCTCAAACTCTGTATTCTAGACTCTAACACCTTGTGGCCCTGGAAATGCAGCACAGGAAAACGAAACATTCTTCTCCATCCTGCACATGCCCTTTATCCCCTGAAGCCTTTCTAGTGTCACAGTTAGTAGAGAAAAAGCATGAAATGGGAAATGTTCCTACTCCAATTCATGGACATTGTCTGGTTTTACACTGGGAGAAAGAGAGAAACCTCCTCTGAGGTAAAGTCCTTGTGAAATTTCCAGTTAAGGAGAAGGAAGTTTCCAAATGGATGCAGCCTATGCAGGGTCTGAGTTTGTCATCCTCTGACAGCACAAGCCCAAAGCCACCTATGGCAGGTTCACCATGACAAATCTCTTCCCCGACTCTCTCTGCCTGGGTCAGTGCTGCAGGCTGAGGCTGCAGGAGGAGATGCCTTCTGCCTTGTCCCTCCCTGCCTGCCTTGCCTGATCCCTGACAAGTAGAATTGTGCCAGACAAAATGCAGTCTCTGGTGCGTCTGTGTCAGCCAATGCTTTCAAGTTGAAAGCCTCAATGAAAGTCTGTTGTTGTTCCTTTGCCATCTCTGGGCATTTACTGATAGGAGAGATGAGACTTGAAGACATAATTTTGCTGCTGCAGGAAAAGGGATCAGATGTCCTGGTCCCTTTGCTCAGGGTTTATTTTGCCAAATCCTGGGTACAGCCCCTTTGGAAAGACTCCTTAATTGCTGATATGCAGCGGAGATGCTGAATGCAGCTTGTGATAAATATTGCTCAGGTGACATTTGTGCTGGATTAATTCTGGGCTAGAAATTATTTATCTCATTAAACCCTATCTGTCTGACTTTTATTGCTGACTAGAATGTTCTCTAGGGGAAAGAATCCAGTTTTAAGACAGGTTTTTCATTCCTCTCTTAAGGTTTGGCTGCCACATGATTTTTTCTTATGTGAAGCCGTGTAAAGAATGATTAGTTCTGTGAATTTCAACACCTCTGTTGGAGAGTGTTTCAAAATGACTAACTCTTCATTATTTCCATGAAGAAAATTTTGAATTGTCAGGTTTATCCAAGATCAGAACTGTTTTGATGCAGATCATGTTTATGTGGGGTTTGGGTGTCTCTGCAATAAGGAATGAAGGCAGGGAGTGAACCTATGCATGAATGACAAAGAGTAAAGCGGCATTTTGCAATTGGATGCCAAATTTGTTCCCTGCAGATTTGGGTCCTTGAATACTTGGGACCTGTAATGGGGAGCGCAAAGCTTCTCTTACTTCTAACATGGGGTGCCACTGTTCATGTGCCAGCACTTCCTTTGCTATGTAGAGAAATAAAAGCAACTGATAAAACCCCATCAAGAACAGAGCGGGAGTTACAGAAACAAAGGCTATGAAAACTAGCTTTAGAAAGGAATTACTTCCTAAGTGTAGTTGTCAAATTCTGGAGACCACTGTGGCTTGCCAGCTGTTGGGAGGAAGGAAAGAGATCCCAAAGTAGTGGATGGGCAATGAGCAACACATAAGCAAAGTAGTAGAAGCTGTGTCTCCTGGCTTGCCAGCTCCATACAGTTCAGAGGAATTCTAGTGATGCTAGTTTCATGAAAAATAACAACCAAATCGATCTTCTTAAAAATTCAAAAATCCCCCTGGATGGCTCATGCATTAGATGGATTGATTGTAAAGGTGGGAGTTCACCTAACTCACTTCTTCCCTTTTGAGCATGCCTCAGCCATGAGGTAAGGTGGGAGCTGGGCTGCTCTCTGGCAGGAGGAAGGGTCTTGTGCCAGCCTAGAGAGCCTGTGCTCATCCCCAGGGAACAGTTCTGCCCTGCATGTGCCCCCTGCAATGAGCTGTGCTGCTGCCAGTGCCCCGTGCAGCTGTAGGGCTGCTCAGCTGTGGGGCAGGGACAGGAGCAGGAGGCTGCATGTGCAGCTGAGCCATGGCTGCAAAGCCCAGGGCTCTGGGCTCCCTGCTGTCCCAGGCCAGCCCAGAGGCCAGGCTGTTCCTGTGGTAGCTCTGTGCAAGTGGTAGCAGGGTGTCCCCTGGCCTGCCTCAAGTGGCTGCAGGCAGGAGCATGTTTCCCTGTGCAGCTATTTAGAAGTTTGCAGCAAGTCTGTCCCATGAAATATGGAGCTTCAGGTGCTTTAGGTTTGCACTGCATCCTGTGTTATATTTTGTGTCTCCACTTTGCAGGACTTACTGGCTACCCTCTTGCCAAGAGGATTTCTCTGGCAAATCCCTCTATGCTCCTGCCCTCCAAGCCATTGCCTCCTATCCCGAAGAGCTCTTCCAAGACAAGCAAGATGTGCAGCGGAGAGCAAGGGACTGGGAAAAGTGGCACTGGCTATGACAATGACGACAGCAGAAAAAAACAGGAGCTGAGTTCAGAGGGAAAAGGATGTAAGGTAAGGAGACCAAGCTAAGTCGTGTGTGGGAGATTTTCAGTCTATGTGCTACAGACGGAGCTCAGAGAGCTTTGCCTGTGGTGTGATCCCAGGGAAGCTGCTGAGCCAAAGAGCTCAGCTGGGCACAGCACTTGAAGCTGTCGTTGTAATGGGTGTGTGGTGCAGACTTCTATCCAGAGCAGGAGAGGCCTTTGAATGGTTTCTGGGCTCTGTCCTGGTTCATCCTCTGTCTTGTGGCTGAGAAAATGCCCAGAAGCAGTCAGAGCATGTAAAGTTGTCTACTCTGGCCAGACAATCCTTCTACGTTTAGTAACCTATGAGTATCTGTGGAGCATGTCTCTGTCTTGGTGGTGTTTTCTGTCAAGTGTGTCTGGTTTGGATGGAAAAAGGTGTTTGCTGGAACAGGCAGTCCTGCACAGTCAGTTCCAGGTTGTCTCAGCTTTGGAGCTGTACAGCCATGGCCTTCTGCACAGTTGTCTGTGATGTTGTTTCTAGACTTCATCAGCTTCTGGGCAGCTGTGTGCTCTGGCGTGGCTTTGTCCATAGGGAAGGGGTGGGAGGTGGCCATGGGGAGAACAGCCCAGAGCCCAGCCACACCATTAGCTTTGCAGCAGGGCCAGGAGCTGCAGTTGTTTTGGGTTTGCCATGGGGTGCAGGAGGAGGCAGATGGACAACAGCTTTGGCAGACTGAATGTCCAGTCAAAGGCTTGGGTACTTGGTCTCAGCCTTGCTGAGAAAGGGTCCCATGTATCCCTGACAGGAACTGATGTTTTACTGAAGATTGAACAGGTCCTGATTTGGCTTTTTAGCTGTGCCAGAAATGATGGGATACTAAGGAAGGGTGTGCATCTGTCCCTACTTCCTCCACCCCCCTTCCTGGTCATGGCATGGGAGCCCTGGAGCAACTTGGGCAGGCAGAGACCTTGCATTGAGCCGCAGATCAGAGAGCTCTGCTGAACTTCCTAAATGCCAGTGAGCCTGAGATGCTGGATGTGTGGGAGCTGGAGAGCTCTGGGCATCCTGAGGGCTCAGCAGCATCTGGCCTCAAAGGCTGCTGGGGAACTGTAGGAGGGAAGGGCAGCAGCAAAAGAAATGAGGGGTTAAGAAAAGCAGGTTTTGCCATCCTGCAGAATGGCTTTGTGGGGACGTGGCTGGAGATCAGCAGTGGTTGTTAGGTGCTTTAGGGGCAGGGAGTTTATAGGAATCTAAACAGCTTCCCATACATCCAAAAGGCCAGTGGAGGCATCGTCACCTGAGCATATCTTGATGTCAAACATGTGGATGCCTGCTGGGAATGTAGCCACATTTACATGGAAGTGAGCATGAGGGGAGAGGTGGTAAATGTGTGACATGATCTCTCCCCCACCACCTGCCTGTCCTAGGGCACCATTCTCCATCCTGGGCCAAGCTGCTTCATCAGTCTGACTTTTCTTTTCCTGCCAGGTCTCTGTGAAGAGCATGGCTAACTTTCTTGAGGCATGAAAGGGGACAAGACTGGATGCTTGATTGTGAGCACTGTGTTCTACTCTTTGCAGGCTTCCTTGCTGTATCACACTGAAGGGGATAAGAAGAAGGAGTCATTGGGTCTCCCTCTGATCCCCCCGATATGCAGGGCAGTAAGTCCTGGTGCTGGCAGTGCTGCAGAGTCTCTGCAAAGCTCTCTGCAGCTGGATGACCAAGAGTCCCAGGAGATGAGGTAAGTCAAGGTGTCTGCTGCTCCAGTGTGCTGTTCACCTCGCTCTTCCCATCTCGTGAGGTTATTTTGCACAGTCAGCTCTCCCATGTATTTAGGCAAACCTCTGTGTATTCAGCATTTGGCCCTATCTGTGGTGATCCAGCCCAATGTCAAACCCAGCACCATATGGCCCAAGAGCAGAGGTGGTGGTGGGGAAGAGGTGGCAGGGCTGAAAAGCTCCTCAAGACAGGTCCTCTTCTGGACTTGGCTGTTGATTTCCTCTGTAATGTTTGTGGTGTCATTTGGGGACTGTATTGCATGGGTCTGGATGCTGCAGATATTTGAATACTCTAATCCTTGACTGTCAATTTCTTCAGCCATGAGAACATGTTTGGGCAAATATTGGCTGATTTAGAGGTGTTTACAAATTGCAGTGGTGCCTTTGTAAATGTCAGTCATAACTTCTCTATGCCTGGGCCTCCACTGTGAAATGAGGTCCCAGAGAAGTTTTGGGATGCATAATCTGATGAATGTTTAATATTTCAATCTGGGCTTAAGATCAAAGAGGGCAAGGTGCTAGAGAAGAGGTATAGGACTGTACCTGATGGGAAGATATTGGCTTGGATATTTGTGAGAAAATGTAGCTGTCAAGCTTCTCTGAGTGATAACAGTAAAGAGGTAGTCTCCAAAGTATCATTCTAATTGAAAATCTTCTGTAGGGCTTTTAATGTGCTATGTGAATATCCTACCCTAGCAGCTGAATGTGAAAAAGCCTTCTTCTTTCTGAAAGAGTAAGGAGGTGTAATATCATTCTCAGGAGACAGCAGTGCTCTGACCACATGGAGCACGAGACTGTCACCAGTGTAAGGCACAAGCAGGCAAAGTCAAGCTTTGCAGCAGTACAAAAGCAGCTGCCCTCCATAGAGACTCGTGTCTCAGCTCAGCAGCTCTTGCTGCTTCAGAGGGGCTGTAGGAGCCACTTGGCTCCAAAAGGAGAGACAGCAGAACTGGGGGGTTAGGATGCAAGTTGAAGAATGACTGCTGTGTTTCAGCCGGAGCTTGGCCAGCTCTGTCTGACTCCAGCAACTGAGAGCTTAAGGACAATGAATCAGCTTTGCATCTTGTTTAGTTTCTGTGTTGCATTTCCTCCTTCATCAGAGTGACCATGCTGAGATGGTTTGCCTCCTTTCATGCTACATGCATTCCCTTGCTTTGCTTTCTACCTCCTCATATGTTCTTTTCTCCTCCATTTTCTCAAGGGCAAGATCCACCAGCACTACCAAAGACATGGACTCTGAACAAGCAGGTAGGTACTGGGCATGTCTGTCCTGAACTGGCTGTTGGAATTTTAGCTCAGAGGTGACATTTTGAGAGCTTGGATAAAAACCAATATTTTAAAAATTTCTTTAAATTCGTTTCAATTCCTTGATGGGCTCAGTGGACTCATGGAGAGCCCAATCACTGGGAATGTGCTGTGGTGGTGCAGTGAAAATTCCTCCAGTGTGAAGTGTTGAGTTGCAGGAGCTGGAGTGGTACCTTGCGGCCCTGGAAATGTAGTGCAGGAAAACGAAACATTCTTCTCCATCCTGCACATGCCCTTTATCTCCCTGAAGCCTTTCTAGTGTCACAGTTAGTAGAGAAAAAGTATGAAATGGGAAATGTTCCCGCTCCTTCGTCATGGAAATTCATGGACATTGTCTGGTTCTGCACTGGGAGAAATAGAGAAACCTCCTCTGTGGTAAAGTCCTTGTGAAATTTCCAATTAAGGAGAAGGAGGTTTCCAAATGGATGCAGCCTATGCAGGGTCTGAGTTTGTCATCCTCTGACAGCACAAGCCCAAAGCCACCTATGGCAGGTTCACCATGACAAATCTCTTCCCCGACTCTCTCTGCCTGGGTCAGTGCTGCAGGCTGAGGCTGCAGGAGGAGATGCCTTCTGCCTTGTCCCTCCCTGCCTGCCTTGCCTGATCCCTGACAAGTAGAATTGTGCCAGACAAAATGCAGTCTCTGGTGCGTCTGTGTCAGCCAGTGCTTTCAAGTTGAAAGCCTCAATGAAAGTCTGTTGTTGTTCCTTTGCCATCTCTGGGCATTTACTGATAGGAGAGATGAGACTTGAAGACATAATTTGATATAATTTGATAACTTGAAGACATAAAGCTGCAGGAAAAGGGATCAGATGTCCTGGTCCCTCTGCTTAGGGTTTATTTTGCCAAATCCTGGGTACAGCTCCTTTAGAAAGACTCCTTAATTCCTGAATGCAGCTAGTGATAAATATTGCTCAGGTGACATTTGTGCTGGATTAATTCTGGGCTAGAAATGATTTATCTCATTAAACCTTACCTGTCTGACTTTTATTGCTGACTAGAATGTTCTCCAGGGGAAAGAATCCATTTTTAAGACAGGTTTTCATTCCTCTCTTAAGGTTTGGCTGCCACATGATTTTTTCTTACATGAAGCCATGTAAAGAATGATTAGTTCTGTGAATTTCAACACCTCTGTTGGAGAGTGTTTCAAAATGATCTGCTCTCTTGTATTTCCTCTAAGCAAACTTTGAATTGATAGTATTAGGCATGATCAGAACTGTTTGGAGGCAGATCATGTTTATCTTTGGTATGGACATCTCTGCAGAAAAGAAAGTCCATAATAAACCCCTGGAACAGGAAATAACAGTAGAAGTGGAAGTTTTGGATGATTGTTTTACTTCCAGAAATACATGCTCACAGAAAACTGGGGACATCTAATGGAGAAAGCAAAGCTTCTTTTATGTCTAATGTGGGGTGCCATTGTGTCCCAGCATTTCCTTTAATGGAATGAGTAATATAAAAATTCCCCAAAGTGCAAAAATCAATCTAGAATTGAGTGGGAGATTCAGAAACAATGACCTTGAAAACTGCTTTTGAAAACAATTGCTTCTGAGACCATGTCAAATTCTAGAGACCACTGTCTGCTTCCAAGTGTTTGGATGGAAAGGGATCCTGTAGTAGTGGGGAGGCAATGGGCAACCAATAAAGTAGTAGAAGCCTTCTCTCCTGGCTTGTCAGCTCCATATTGTTTAGATAAATTAAACTGATGCTAGTTTCATGAAAAATAAAAGAAACAACCCATCTTTTTGGTTCCTGAAATACACTTTGAATTCCTCACCCATTAGATGGGTTGATTGTAAAGGTGTGAGTTCAGTTACGCACTTCTTCTCTTGTACCTGATCTACAGCTTCTTCTGAGTCTTCAACAAACACCCAGAGGAAGATGGGAAAGAGCTATTGGTGTAGGATAGGACCTGGGATGCCTCTGTTCCCAAGGAAACTGGCTGAGCTGTTTGGCATAGAGCCTTATGTGCAGAAGCCCGGCCTTGGGAATGGAGGTCTCGGCTCCCGGCCGGCTCAGGGGGCCTTGGCCCGGGAGCCCCGGCAGAGGCAGTGGAGCAGCGCTGCCCCCAGGGTCACTGCCAGGGAGGACAAGGTGAAGGCTGAGCAGGGCTCAACCACACACAGAGGTAAGGTGGGAGCTGGGCTGCTCTCTGGCAGGAGGAAGGGTCTTGTGCCAGCCTAGAGAGCCTGTGCACATCCCCAGGGAACAGTTCTGCCCTGCATGTGCCCCCTGCAATGAGCTGTGCTGCTGCCAGTGCCCCGTGCAGCTGTAGGGCTGCTCAGCTGTGGGGCAGGGACAGGAGCAGGAGGCTGCATGTGCAGCTGAGCCATGGCTGCAAAGCCCAGGGCTCTGGGCTCCCTGCTGTCCCAGGCCAGCCCAGAGGCCAGGCTGTTCCTGTGGTAGCTCTGTGCTAGTGGGGCAGGGTGTCCCCTGGCCTGCCTCAAGTGGCTGCAGGCAGGAACATGTTTCCCTGTGCAGCTATTTAGAAGTTTTCAAGAAATGTATGCCATGGAATTTGGAGCTTCAGATGCTTTAGGTTTGCACTGCATTATCTGTTACAATTTGTGTTTCCATTTTGCGGACCGAATGACTGCAGTGGTCTCAAGGACTGCAGTCCCTGGGGTCAGGAGTTTCCCTGCCAACTTCCCAGATTCTCTTACCTTCCAAGGCCTTCCCTTCCATCCAGAATTGCCTTTTTCCCCTCAAAGGCCTTACCTAACTCTCTATTATTAAGCTGACCATTCTGCAGGGGTAAAAAATCCTGATTTACGATATTGGTTACTTTCTACTTTGCCACCACTTGATTTTATCCTCTGTGAAGTTGTTGTATAGAATTCTTAGTTGCCTAAATTTTAACAGCCCTGTTGGAGAGTAATTCAGAATGAGTGACATTATTCTACTTTCATTAAGAAAATCAGCCTTTAGTCAGGCTGGCCCAAAAGTGGCCCAATCTCATACAGTTTTGAATCAAAACCCTTGGGGAAGACAAATTATTTAGTGTCAAGAACAGAGTTCATGTTTGGGTACCACTCCTGCATTCCTAAGCTTTTCTTTTAAATTTCCTCTAAAATACTCCAACTAAGAGAGGAGAGTGTTGATCTAAATGCCCACAGGTATTAGAACCTGGGACGTCTTTTAACAAACCAGAAAGAAGATGTTTACTAAAATCAGCATATGGGCAGATAAGAATCTCTGCCAAGAGAAATCTCCATCTCTGCCCTTCTCTATCAAACTCTGAGGCTCTCCAGCATCCAGGGGCTGAGGCCTTCATCATGCAGCAGGTTTCAGTCTGCTGGCCAAGAGAGTAATGTCGGGTCTGCTGCCAGCAGCACATCCACTGGGAGAGGGTCTAGGCATATGTACCTTGCTACTCTCCTACACAATCTCTGTGTCTCATGAGAGCTCTGCAGTCTGGAACCTGTTTTGCCTGTTGCTCATCAGGGTGTTTTTGAAGGTTTGAAGTCTGCCAGAGATTTACATGAACTTTTGCTTCCATTACCAGGCCTCCCACTGTACCAGGCCAAAGAGACGGATCATCCCACCAGTCCTGGTCTTACAAGAGACAAAGACCTGAGAGATGGCTTTGGAAAGGTAAGGGATAAAGACAGGGATGAGCAGACTTCCTTTGGGGTCCTTCAGGGTCCTTCAGAGCTGAGTCCCTCAGAGGCCAGGAAGTGAGAAACAGCTGCCATTCCTGGCCATGAGTGTTAAGCAAGAGCAATTACCCCTCCTTGCTGCACATGGTTTTTATTCTGCTGCCATGGCCTGTAGGAACTGAACTGCCTGCTCTCTGGTCATGTGAGCTCTTCACCTGTCTTGGAGCACTCGTATGACTTTGGTGCTTCAAGCAGGGCTTCCTGTCATAGGTTGCAGTTGGAGCAGTGTAAGGTTGTGGCCCTAAAGTCTTCTACCTCCTTGTGTGTAATTGCCAAGATGAGGTTGGGAGACATTCTTCTGAAACACTTGGAATGAATATGGAGCTGCATTAAAGACTGTGGCTCTCCATGGATCCTGTGCTCCTGATGAGATGTTGTGTCTGGTTTGGGTGTTTCTGCTTACATCTGTGATGTATTTCCTTTGCAACTAGATCCGTGCTGCGTTGTGCAAGTTGGCTCAGGAGAACTTAGAGTGGAAGGTTGAGGAGCTTTGTGATGAAGAGATGAAGAAAAGGACACAAAGGGAAGCATTCAAAGGAAAGCAGCTGCCTCCACTGGCAGGTGACCCCAGGGATGCAGCAGAAGGAAGTAAGTGGTGTCTACACTTGTGCTCCTTTTTGTGAGAACGTCTTCAGTACCTCTCACTTGTTCCTGTTGCTCTTTGTCCATGACTCCAAAGTCATCACCTTCATGCCATTTTGCAATTACGTCCAAAATCCCAGGGCGATTCTTTTTTCCAATAGAGACGCACTGTGTGATGAAAGCAGTCCACTGTGCTCCATGTGGCATTGGTGGCATGGTTGGTAGAGGGACCCTTTGCTTTGAATATCCACCCCAGCATTGGTAGTCGGGGTACCAGGAGGAATTGTACTTCTGTACCCATTACCACTCTGGCGGCTTGCACTCCTTCATAGGCTGCTAAAACTTGCAGTATAGTTGGCTTCAGACCTTCTGTAGCTTTGACTCCAAAATCCTAATACTTGGCCTCAGTCTCACCGGCACCTTTTGCCAAAGGTTCCGGGACAGACCATGGCTCCTGGCTGCAGAGCAGAACACGTTTTTCACATCTGGTCCTATCCTGACTGGGCCAAGGGCTACTGCATGAGTGATCTCCTGCTTGATCTGGGCAAAGGCTTGTCGCTGTTCAGGCCCCACTGAAAAGCGTTTTTCTTGCAGGTGACCAGGTAGAGAGGGCTCACAATCTGGCTGTTCTTGGAATATGCATACTCCAAAAGCCTATGGCACCTAAGAAAGCTTGTGTTTCCTTCTTGTTGGTTGGTGGAGACATTGCTGTGATCTTGTTGATGACACCAGTGAGAATCTGATGCTGTCCATTTTGCCACTTTAATCCCAGGAGCTGGCTCTCTCAAGTGGTCCCTTAACTTTGCTCTTCTTGATGGTGAAATTTGCTTTCAGGAGAATCAGGATGATTCTCTCTCTTTTCTCAAATACCTCTTCTTTCTCAAATTCCTCTGTGTTCCCCCACACAATAATGTCATCGATGTACTGCACATGTTCTGGAGCCTCACCTTTTTCTAGTGAAATCTGAATCAGTCCATGGCAGATGGTTGGGCTGTGCTTCCACCCCTGGGACAATTGGTTCCAGGCATGCTGCACTCCTCTCCACATGAAGGCAAACTGAGGCCAAAGGAATGGAGAAAATGCACTGGCAATATCAATAGTGGCATACCACTTCACTGCCTTGGACTCCAGCTTGTACTGGAGCTCCAACATATGTGGCACGTTGAGCAGCGCTCATTGGTGGAGTCACTTCATTCAAGGCACGATAGTCCATAGATTCAGTCAATCTCCATTATACTTCAGATTTGTGCACAGACCAGATGGGGCTGTTGAAGGGTGTGTGGGTTTTGCTGACCACCTCTTGGCTCTCCAAGTAATGGATCATCTTATGGATGGGAATCATAGCATCTTGAGTGTTCTGTACTGTTGGGGGTGTGTCGCTCTATTGGGAATGGCGAGAAGAACAACACAGACTCCCTTGTGAGTTGAACAGGAGAGTTCCTTCAAGGTTTATTACCTCAGATCTTCTTTTATAGACCAATATGGGAATGTACAGAAAAGTAAAACTCTTATTGGTTAGTAAACTAACACATCACCATCATTGGTCAGTGGGGTACACCACCCCTCGACCTTCTCTTGCAAGAAAACAAGAAACTGACAAGCAGCACCTGCAAGGCTGTCTTCTATCTCTGAGGATTGTTTTAATCCCTCTTTATGATTTCCCTGGCCACTTTCTCAGGCGAGACCGAGAAAGCTATGCGGCCTGCTATTCCACAGGCACTGTGCTCTCTGCCTTTGCTCATAGTTAGCATCCATAGAGGTGCACTGTTGAAGTGGCAATTGGTACTCGTTGCTCCTCCCCCTTCAGAAGTCCCACTGCAAATGGGTTCTCTGATAGTCCAGGCAAGGTGTTCAAATGCTTAACGCCCTCTGTCTCTACAGCTGCTATCCCAAATGCCCACCTGAGTCCCTTTGGGTCTTTGAAATACCCACTTGGGAGGTAGTCTATGCTCAAAATGCATGGGGCCTCTGGGCCAGTCACAATAGGTTGTTTCTTCCACTCACTTCCAGTCAGGCTCACATCAGCTTCCACCAAAGTCAAATCCTGTGATCCCCCTGTCATGCCAGCAATAGAAACAGATTCTTCCCCCATGTGTCTTGATGGAATTAATGTGCACTGTACACCAGTGTTGACCCAGCCCTCATATTTTTGTGGTTCAGAAGTGCCAGGCCAACGAATCCACACAGTCCATCAAACGCGGTTTTCCCTACCCTCTACCTGTCAGGAGGCAGGGCCTCTCTAAGCCTGGTTATCTTTCTTTCCCTGGGCATACATCTTAGAGGTTCCTTCAAGGGGATTGGACATGTCATCGTCATCATACCTGGCTACGGGCTACTGGAGCTGCTTCCTTTCTGATGGAACTTCCTCTCTGAGTCTTGCCTTCCTTTAATTCACACACTCGTTGTGCCAGAGCAGCAGTGGGTCTTCCATCCCTTCTCCTCATGCTTTCCCCACAATCATGCAGGAAGAACCACAGCTCACCTTGTGGTGTGTACCTTCTCTCACTGTCTGGGGGATGTCTGCATTTGGTACCAGAACCTCTGATCTGTACTGCAGAGATTTGGAATAGACCCTCTTAAATCTCCTCCCCAGGTTTCTTGTGATTCTCCTCTATCTTATTTTCTAATTTCTGCAGACATGTTATCACAGACATGAATCACAGCCGTGATTCTTGCATGTGTTGGGCCATGCATGGCATATGCATATGCTCGGAGCTTCTTTGCCATATCAAGCATGGTCTCCTCCCTTTCATCCCACTTCATGACTACTAAAGCAGAAGCGTATTCCTGTGGCCCAAGTCGTACAAGTTTTTGCCACATCGTGGCTGTACATGGTACCAAGTCTGGATTCTTAGGTTGTCCGAGAAGACAATCTCTGCCACTGCCATTTCTCTCAAGCGTTGAGTCCCTTGTTCTATGGTCTTCCACTGGATTTACTGCATATAGAGATCGTCTGCACACAGGTATCTTTGTCCCACACTTACCAAGATCTGTGCTCAGAGATTGTGAGGGTGGGCCCCCTCATTATTCCTTGGTTGATAACCAGATCATGTGACAGAGATCCCAAATGCCTTGCTTCAGTACCATCCAGAATTGTAGCCTTGCCTGCAGTATCCCAAAGATGGACTAACCAATTAATTATAGATTCATCAGGTCGTCGAGTGTAACCCTTTCTTAGGCAACAAAGGTCCCTCAGGGAAAAGGACTCAGTAGCAACTTCTGATTTTGTGTCAGTTGCTGGAGCTGGCTTTGAGGGTCCTTCCCCCAGATCTTTGTCCACTGGTCGATTGATTTTGTTTTTGTGCTGCTTTCCCACAGAAGTGACTGCCAGTGGCTTAGGCTGTCTGGTTTAGCTACTGGCTTAGGCTCACTGTCTGGTTTAGCAACAGCCTGAGTAACTGTGGTATTGGTGGCAGCCTGAGTGACTGGGGTAGCTGCTGATTTATCTCCCTGCTCCCCTGCCTCTCTCTGCTACCCCACAGTATCTAGCAGTGTGCGATAAGCATATGCCAGGACCCAGCTTATTGCAATGACCTTTTTCTCCTTAGAGTCATCATGGCACTTCTGTTTCAGCTATTTCCCCACCTCAGCTGGGTTCTATATTTGTCCACGTGAAAAGTTCCAGGCTATAGGGTTAGAAAATTCCTTCAGGGTTTAGCCCATATCCTCCCAATCTCCACTCCACTTAGAATTTTCCATGCCCAGGTCTACTCCTGGGTCAGGGATCCAGGAACTCAGGTCAGGTCTCATCAGCTCCTCTGGACATCTCAGCCCTCATTCTAGACAAGCTGCAAACCTTATAGAGGAAGCCTACCACATTAAATAGCAGGAAGGTGGTCTCTTTAACATTCAGGGGAAACTGAACATTCTCCAAAAGTGACGTAGCAGATTCAAAGAAGAAGGAAAGAAAAGGCTGAAAAGCCTCATCCCCTGTTCCTGCTCTAGCAAACTGGGCCCAACTACTAAAAAAACCCCAAAACGTGCTACTGGAACTAGGATGCAGAGTAGAACAAAGAAACCATAAACCATTCATATCTTGAACAAACCCCTTTGTAAACTCCCTATAAATCATTATTACCATGCCCAGCAAAATAGCAACCCAAATAAAAAATAGCAAATCCGTGCCCCTCTACTGTAAAAACTACGTGTTAGGAACAATACTGGAGCTATCTCTGAATAAGAAAATAAGCCTAGGGACCAGAAAGGTATTAAAACCTGAAAAAAGCTGAGGGACCAGAGACGTGTGAGGGCCTGCAGCCAGAGAGACATTATGAATTCAAGCAACATGGCTACTGACTGCTTTATCCCAATACAGAGTAAGTACAACCAAAATGCAATTAGTACAGTTTTTTTCCACTTTCTTGAGCCGCACACTGAGCGCCAAAAAATGTATTTGTCCTGGTTTAGGGCAAATTTGGGAGGAAACTCCAAAAGGGATCCCTCTAGAGAGCAGATTCAAGCCCCTCCCCCTACTGGTTTGGGAAAAACTTTCCTTGGAGATAAGTGGAGCAAACCTGTTTATTTAACAAGCAAAGTATTTGCAAGGATAAAAAATGAATAATAATAAGCAATAAAGCCTCTTGCAGTTCTGAAGAGATGGCAAATTCAGAAAGTCCTTTCCATGGGGTGTCGCTTGGCTCACTCAGTCTCTTATCAGTCCCTCCTGCATTGGAAAATGCTATGTCCCGGGCCCTGGTGGGACACAGGGGTGAGCTCCCGGTGTTTTCTGGGTTTCCAGTCCAGAGCAGGTTTGAACAGTTCCAAGAAAAAGAAAAAAACACAGTCCAGGGAATTTCTCTGCCTCAGCTACCTAAAAAAACCCTAACTAAAAAGCAAAGGAGAGTTCTCTCCCGCTGTCTGTCCATGCTGCAGACAATACAGTCTGTGAGAAGGAAAAATGCCGGAGAGCAAGTGCAGTTTCTGAAAACAAACTGCGCACTTCTTCTTCCCCTCTTTGCTCTCAGAACCAGTCTCAAAGGTAAAAAAAATAATATCCAGCATAAACAGAACAGATGACTGGGGATAAAAGCATCATAAAGTCACCCCAGGACAGTCTTATGAGAACTCTGTAGTCTGGAACCTGTCTTGCCTGTTGCCCACATGGTGTTTTTGGGACCTCGAAGTCTGCCAGAGATTTACACAAACCTATCCTTCCATTCCCAGGCCTCCCACAGAGCCAGGCCAGGAAGACGGATCATCCCACCAGTCCTGGTCTTACAAGAGACAAAGACCTGAGAGATGGCTTTGGAAAGGTAAGGGATAAAGACAGGGATGAGCAGACTTCCTTCAGGGTCCTTCAGAGCTGAGTCCTTCAGAGTCCTTCAGAGTCCCTCAGAGTCCCTCAGAGATGAGCTCTTCAGAAGCCAGGAAGTGAGAAACAGCTGCCATTCCTGGCCATGAGTGTTAAGCAAGAGCAATTACCCCTCCTTGCTGCGTATTTATTGCACATGGTTTTTATTCTGCTGCCATGGCCTGTAGGAACTGAACTGCCTGCTCTCTGGTCATGTGAGCTCTTCACCTGTCTTGGAGCACTCGTATGACTTTGGTGCTTCAAGCAGGGCTTCCTGTCATAGGTTGCAGTTGGGGCAGTGTAAGGTTGTGGCCCTAAAGTCTTCCACCTCCTTGTGTGTAATTGCCAAGATGAGGGTAGAAGACATTCTTCTGAAACACTTGGAATGAATATGGAGCTGCATTAAAGACTGTGGTACTCTATGGACCCTGTGCTCCTGATGAGATGTTGTGTCCAGTTTGGGTGTTTCTGCTTACATCTGTGATGTATTTCCTTTGCAACTAGGTCCGTCCTGCATTGTGCAAGTTGCCTCAGGAGAACTCAGAGCAGAAGGATGCGGAGGTTTTTGAGGAAGAGATGAAGAAAAGGACACAAAGGAAAACATCCTTGCAGCTACCTCCACTGGTAGTTGACCCCGGGGATGCAGAAGAAGGAAGTATGTGTCTACACTTGTGGTCATTTTTGATCATTTGCTTGCCCTTTGCTCAGTGCTGCAATCAGACTGGGGGGCTGTGCTGCTTGCATCTAAGTGGAAGACTGAAGAGGAGTTAGTTCTGTTCCCCAAAGAAATATACAGAGGCCCATGGCCGCACTAAGTCAATAAGAGAATATCAGCTTCCCACCTTTACCTCTTAAGTTTTTCAGAGTAGAAAATTTTTTCTTGTAAAGTTTACTGGAGCTTCAGACTCTCTCCTGGAGAGCAGCCTGCAGGGAAGGGGAGTCCAGAAGAATGCTTCTCAGCCATGGTGGAACTGAGAAGAAACAAAATTCAACTCCTTCTAATGAAAACACCAGAGATCCTTCTCCTGCCACAGCCTGCTGAGGAGCTGGCACTGTAGAGCTGTGCTGAAGCCCTGAGCCAGTGCTTCTGTTGTAGCCCCAGGAGCAAGCAGCGTTCCTGACTGAATCCTGGCTGAGGGGCTCTGACTGCAGTTCTGTGTCTGCTGCCCCCAGGATGGCAGCAGGGACCTTAGGAGGCAGCACTCAGCCCGAGGGCATCACTCAAGGCTATCTGCACTTTCATTTGGTAAGTTCCCCAGCCAGAAACAGGAAAACAAAAGCAAAGCAATACTGGGTTTTCCTTCTTTCTTAGGGGAAGCATCACTGCAATTTGGTTTTAAACTAGAAGAGGGTAGATTCAGATTAGATTCTAGGGGGAATGTTTTTATAATGAAGGGGATGAAGCACTGGAAGGGTTGGCTCACAGAAGCTGCTGTTGTTGATCCATTCTTGAAGGTGTTCAAAGCCAATTTACATGGGGCTCTGAGGAATCTCATCTAGATGAAGATGTCCCTGCTCACAGGGGTTGGACTAGATGGTGTTTACAGGTGCCTTCCAAGCCAAACTCTTCTAGGATTCTGTGATACTGTGATCACAGTCCCATGTTAGCATGCCACTGTTATACTTGAAGTTCTTTGGGATAACAAAGAGCTGTTACCCAAGTCCAGCAAGTTTTCTGGCCCTTTCCATCGTCACCCTGTGCAGCAGCCTCCACTTACAAGCTCCTCTTTGGTCTCCCCACAGGCTTTAGCCTACCGCCTGTCGATGGCACAGCTTCCAGTGTGCAGAGAAAACACCCTGGTAGTGCCTTGAAGAAGAAGGTCTTGAGGAAGCAGGACAATGTGCCCTCACTGCCCAATATGCCCATCATCCATGGGGATGGCAGCTTCCCACGCAACTCCTCAGGTAAGCCTGCTCTGAGGCAGCTTTTTCCCACACGGGTTTTTCCTTGCCCAAGGGGCACAAACTGCCACCTGCCTCACCCAGCACAGCTGGGATCTTGGGTCCATAGCCTGTCCTGAGAATGAACAGCAAGTGTACTTCTGAGTTAGTCCAGCTCTGCAGTAGTGGAGCAGTTGGTTCTTAGAGTTCCATTGGAAAGTTGAGCTGAATAAAGTAGTGGTAAAGGCCTAAGCTCTGGCTTTTGCCCCTCCTGATAATCCAAACCACAGCACTGGTGCAAGAGGCAGCTGTAACTGCAGGGATGAGCTGTGGGGCAGTGTGCCAGGGTGTGCTCACTGGGCACCTACGAGTACCACCACGATCAGTTGTCCACTCACCATCTCATCCCTCTGCCTGTGCTGCTGTCCGGCTCTGCAGACAGCTTTCCTGCTATCCCAGCAAGGGCTGTCTCTGTGTGGCAGTCAGCAGCTTGGTGCAGTCGTGCTGCTGCTCCCAGAAGTGCCCAGTGTCTCCTCACTGCTGCCATCCCACAGCCTGCAATGCCAAGAGGGAACAAGCAGTGCCTCCTGTGTCACCCCAGCCAAATACAGTGGCCGTATGTAGCAGGTGACAGCCAGGAGGGGCTGCCTGGTGCTCCCAGGCTGTTTGCTGCCTGCAGTAAATACCCAGCAGATAGTCCCTAGTGGCTCTTGTCTCTCCCTTGTGGGTAGAGTGCCTGTGCTAGCATTGCAAGTAGGGTGAGATAAGAAGAAAGGAGCTAGGAATGATACTTGGAATGCTCCTTTCTAGAGGTGCTACTTCCATGTTGAGAATTGACCAGAAGTAGCCTGACGTGGCTCTCCATTCATAGTGAACCTAGATGTGTATGTCCACACACTTCTGCAGTGACATCACTGATGTCAGTGTCTGGGGTACATCAGTGACATCCACATTAGCCCCTGTCTGAATATTTTTGATGTTATGGTATACTTTGTGAGAACAGGCAAGGTAGCACAGAAACCCTGCAGAGTCTAGAGAAGTTCATCTAGATTCTGTTCAGTGTTGATACTCCATCATTTTAGAGAGCTAAGATGTTTTCATCCACACATTAGTAAATGAGCTATTGAGTGCATGACATGAAATTTTGGATGCACAGTGCTTTGGATGACAATTGGGTTTCATAAGAAATGCATTTATCATCTGATTTTTCTCATAGCTTGTACATTTTTTTCTGTACCAAAATATTCAATTAAGGCAAAGCCTGGACACCTGATTATCAAGAGCATGTGTCTGGCAACAATTTGCTGCTGTATTTGCATATTTTTATCCTCAGTTTGCATTTGGAAGGCTTTTATATCAACTGTCTAGACTGGAAATGGCATTTTTCCTCAAGTGAAGGCTTAGGCACTGCTGAGTTCACAAACACATCCATTTGATGACAAAGAAATTTCACTTCAGCATCTTTGAAATACAGCCAGTGTGTCCCTCTGAAAGGGCAAAGACTCATGATGCTTGGAAAGAACAAAATCCATAAAGTACTCCCTGGGCAACAGTAGGCTACAATGTATGTGCAGTCAGCTGCCTGCTGTCTAGAAGATTTGAAGGCAATGGGAAGAGAGGCGCTGTCAGGAGTGAAGGGTCAGGTATCGCTGCTCCCTGGTAGCTGCTCCGTGGGGATTCAGCCGGGCCCAGCAGGGCTGGGTTGTTCAGGCTGGGCTTGGTGCTGTGGCGAGGCAGCTGCAGGTCTTTCCTCAGGGAGTTGCAGAGTGCCTCTGTCGTCGGGGCTGGGGGAAATCAGGGCGCTGAGACAAGAGAGGCAGCTGAGGGGTTCCCTCCTGGGCTAGCAAGTCCTGCTGGTGGGCGCTGTCTGGCAGGCAGTGGGAGCTCTGCGGCCTCAGGAAGCTGCCGCTGCCTGTGGTAGCTGTGGCACTTGGCAGCTGGCGCTGTGTGGGCAGCTGTCAGCTTTAGCCTGGAGCTGGGCCCAGCTGGGGGGGCTGGGAGAAAGCAAGCAGCCCAAGGAGCCAGGCAGCAGGGAAGTGTCTGTCCCAGTGCCACTTTGTCCCACACGGAAGCCTGGCTGGGAGATGGGGCTGCAGGCCGCTCCATGGCGGGGTGCCTTGCCCGGGGCTGCAGCGCTCATGGCTGACCCTCTCCTCACAGTGACCTCGCAGACGGCCTCTGGTGCCAAGCGTCGAGAGGAGCCGCTGCGTGGGAACTGGCAGAAGGACACAGCCTCTTGTGACCCACAGCAGGCCTTGCTCAAGGCACTGTCCTTGCTGGGCAGCGATGACTGGTAAGAAAGGCCCCGTTCACTCTGTCTCCCTCTTAGCGTTAAGGTAGCTCAGAAGTGGATCTTGCTAGTGCCTCTGAGCCCCGACAGCCCAGAGGGCCAAGGGGCACCAGTGAAACCACTGCAGAGCCGTGAGAGGATAAAGATTTGACAGCAGCCTTTTCTTGGCCTTGGTCTGCAGCAGTGCTCCAGCTGCAGCAGGTCCCTGCTGTTTGCTCGCTTTGCCTGCTGCTCCATGGAGCTGCAGAGGAAATCTTGAGGGAAGAGAGAAAGCTGTGGGACAAGATGATTTGCTGGCTGAAGGCAGAAGCAGGATGGCAGCACTTTTGAGTGTAGAGATTTGGGTGCCTTGGAGCACTGGTCCAGTGGGACTGAGTAAGATTTCTTCTCTCTGGCCCCACTGCTGACAGCAATGGCAGCTGACAGGGTCTCCCTGGGACCTCCTGCTGTGAATGCCAGAAGCAGCTCCAGGGAGTTCCTCTTCCTGAGAAATGACCTGACTTGTGCTTTCAAGTCCCTCAGCCTGTCATTACTCCTGAAGGTCTCATGGCAGAAGAGAAGGAAAAAGAAATATAATCCTCTAGGAATCTTTTGGAATTCAACTTTTTCCTTCGCACTGCATCATATGGGCCTGAAATAATTGGTTAAAACTCACATCGTGTCCCAAAATTTGACACAGACAGAAGGAGGCCCAGAGGTGCTAACCTGGATGTTGGGTGGTATTGGTTGTCTTTTTGATGTCTGGGTTAGCACCCACTCACTGGTGGATGCTTCATTCACACGGAGATAAGGACTCCACTCACACTGGGATAAACATGAAAAATCTGCCACAATGCATCTCCTTGTGCAGTCACCTTTGCTTTGCCCTTTCTCTTCTGCTTTCTCTTCCCCATTTCTCCTTGGTGCCCTGTGAGGTGCAGAGAGCCTCTGGAGGTGTGGGGGAGTCTGGGTGACATCAGGGGTTCCTGTGGGATCGATCACCAGCCCTGTGCTGCAGCCCTGATGCCTCACAAACCTGCCTGTAGCTGAGGGCCTGCACAAAGCAGGTGCTGGGAGATGGAGTTGTTTGCACCTTTTAAATAACATATTGCTCTTGTGGGGGCTGTTTTAAGTAGTGGGTTTTGCCAGAGTTTCAACTGTTCTTGCCCAGGTGTGGAATCTTCTGGGACATCCTGCTGCTTTTTTGGGCAAGGAGGAAAAGAAGTGGAGTGGGTAAGAGACAGGCCTGGATTGCAGAGTGGAAAGTCAGCTCCAGAGTGCCAGTGCAGTCTCCTACTGGTGAACTGCCTGCTGGGGCTGGTAAAGAAGGAGAAAGTCCCAGTAACAGCCCCATGGGACTGTGTCTCAGGGGCAGGAACAGGGAGGTGACAGGAAACAGCTGCGTGGTCCGGTCTCACAGCTTCTACGAAGCAGTGAAACACGGATTTCATGGGCCAGAGGTTTCAGAAAGGCTGTCTTGTAAAATGGCCACAAATGAAGACTCTGAAACCCCTCTCTTTGCCTCTTGGATTTGTGTGTGCTTTTGACAGCCACAGCATCCTGTGGCCACGAGTTCCACAATTTCCTGAAGTGCTCCTTGAAAAGCACCTCCCGCTGAGGTCCCACTGAGCTGCCAGCCTGGTCATTTCAGAGGGTGCTGCCTAGTTCTTGGGTGGAGAGAAAAACCAATCTTTTTGGGACTTGCCTTTCAGGGAGCTGAAGGAGAAGGCGCTCTCCAGCATCGGACAGCTGGCTGGGTCCCATTCAGAAGTCTTGCTTTGTAGACTTCGTGAAGTTTGCCTGGCAGTTACCAGCGAGGTGAGAACATTCTTCTGAATTGTTCCCTCTACTTCATACATGGTGTGTAGAGCAGATATATGCATGTTCATGTCCATGTGTGCTCAGGGATTGCCTTCATTTCTGTTTCTAGACCTTGTATTTCTAATGTCTCTCAGCTAGGATCAGTGTGTGCATGTAGCTGTATTTCCTGGTAGGTTGGCTGTCTGACACTCATCTTTGAGTGAGGTGTCATTGTAACGCAAGGTGCAAATGCACAAACTGAGACATTAATTATGTTATTTACCAGGATCCTAACCTCTGCTAGAGCTTTAATTCGAGACTGGAAATTTCTGTAGACTTGAGCCTGTGTTTTCTGTTTCTGGTCAGAGTCCTTCGATTGATGGTGTTGCTTTTTTGGACTAGAGCACATGTCTCCTTTGTTGTTATGACTTGGGCCTTTATGGTTTGCAAGAAGCCCTTCCTTTAATTTGTTTGTTTTTCAAGTAGAAGGGCCTAAAATCAAAGTAGTGCACATTTTGGAAGTCTTAAGTGAAATATTTTTTTTCTAGGCCTGCTGTCAGCAGGTCTGAGGCCAGAAACTGGTGCCAGAGTAAATGCTTTTCTGTGCTTGTGCTCTCCTGCTCTTATTGTGCTTTTATCTTCCCCCGGACAGAGTGGGATGTGTGTTGCTGTACTGGGGATGGCAATAAGCACGACAGACTCTTGTGCGTTGAACAGGAGAGCAAAGTTTCTTATTCTTGATTTTCTTTTATAGACATGTTAGAGAAAGCCTGGGAAGTAAAACTCTCATTGGTCATTAAAGCAACACATCTACCTTCATTGGTTAAGTGTAACATCAGCCTCTGACTGTTTTCCTAAACACTGCCTATAAAGATTGTTGTCCTTTACCAAGGACTGTTTGGATTCTTATGCTTTCTCAGGCCAGAATGAGAAGACTGTGACTTGGTTTCACACAGGCTCTGTTCCCTTCTTTTAGCATTTAGCATCCACAGGACGTGTTGTCATTTCCAGGGACTGTTGTCTAAGGCCACAGGTTTTCTTTTCAAGGTGATTCTTATGTTTCTCTCATCACTTCCCCAGGTGACCAACCTTCGCTCCAAGGTGTCCTACTCTGCAATCGTCACTCTTGGAGAGCTCTTTGCAGCCTTGAAGAAGGACATGGACTCCATGGTGGATGAGGTTGCTCGGGTCCTTCTCCAGATGGTTTGGAATTCCCCAGAGTTTCTGGAGAAAGCAGCCAATCAGACCCTGGGGATCATGGTGGAGAACGTGACTCCTGCACGAGCACTGGCTGCTCTCATGGACAGGGGAGCCAAGTAGGTTCTTCTTCTTCTAGTGATCTTCTTCACCTTCTAGTGTGTGCGTGGGGGAAGGGATGAGAGACAGAATGGGAATGGTGGGAGGGAAGGCTCCTGCATCCTGCATCTTCTGTGAAGTCAGGGACTTCATTCCCCCATCAACCTCACTTCTTTCCTCTTGTCACCTGTTTCTGCCCTCCTGCAGCCTATAAGTTCACAGAATCACAGAGCTGTAGAATATGGGGAGTTGGAAGGGGCCCATCAGGAGCATCGAGGTCAGCTCCCGGCCTTGCACAGAACACCCCAAGGATCACACCAAGTGCCTGAGATTGTTGTTAAAATGCTTCTTCAACTCTGTCAGGCTTGGTGCTGTGACCACTGCCCTGGGGAGCCTGTTCCAGTGCTCAACCACCCTCTGGGTGAAAACCCTTTTCCTCATATCCAACCTAAACCTCCTCTGACTCAGCTTCCTGCTGCTTCCTGGAATTCTCCCAGCCTGTCAGAGCTTCCCAGAACTGGTGAATGCTGGGGAAGTGAAAGTGCCTGCAAAGGCTAAGGATAGAGCCTTGTGCTTTTGTGGGAAGAGGGACAATTGAAGTTGTAGCTGTGAGCGCTCTTTGATATTTCACAGCGCTAAGCACAGAGGCCCTGGGACAAACCATGCCTCCTCATTATGCCATTAGCTTGAGAAAGAAGGAGGGGACTTGCTGGGGCATGGAGCACATGGGAGAGAATGTGCTGGGTGGGGCACAGACAGCACAGCAGGTGCAGCTCCTGCCAAAAGGATTCTTGTAGGACTGTCCTGGCCTTAGAGCTTTACTTTCTGTTCAAACTGATGTTTCATGTTAGCTTTGAGATGATGAATCACTTTATAGGCACCTTCACAGGCTGACTGCCATGGGACAGCTGAAGCAAATGCTGCCTTAAGTGTTGGTGCTGGGCCTGATAGTTCCCAAGAGACAGTCTCTAGAACAGGACAACCTGGCTAAACTGCCTGCCACCCCTCCCTCAGCTTTGGAATAGGGTAAAA